>NW_010561417.1:2284-51481 GCF_000687285.1 Phaethon lepturus | reverse complement strand
GTTTATTCTGTTCTCCATCCCTGTCTTCCAGGGATCGCATCCTGTCATCCTTCCCTGTCTTCCTTTCAAAATAAATACAGTGGAACTTGGAAAAATAATGTGAAGCAAAACGTCTCACCAGGCATCTGGGAAGCAGAAAGCTGTTATCTCCAGCAATGTCTTATTTTTCATTAAAAAAAATAAAAAACAGAGCAAAATTACTTCCTTGTGCCATTCCTAGGATAGACTTATGATATCTTCTGACAATCCCTCAAGAAAGTGTCATTATATAATGGCAAGGTGGAAAAGGAGTGTCTCTAAGCAGAAATGAACATTTATTCTTAAAGAACAGGGGTTCTCTTTAACCCTGGTCTTGGTAGCATCACAGCTGTATACTTAGATAAACTTTATATAGGCCTTTTTTCTCCTCCTCTGTTTTAACTCTGGAATGAGCCAAGGAAATACAAAAAATTACAAAATTTTAGATAATTATAATTTAATGCAGATGTATTTCCAGAATTATTGGATTAGAGTGAATGAAGAGTAAGTTGCTACATCTTTAAAATCAGTCACTAAACTCCAGTTGAATTCAGCATAGATGTGATTCCACCAAGAACATTTTATCTGAGAATTATTTATAAGTGATGGAAATTGAACAACACTCCCCTTCAATCACTTTTTGCTGTACTGCCTCTCTCTCCCTCACCCTCTCTGATTGTTATAATGTCCCCTTCTTATGAGTGTTTTGCATGCCTGAAACACTGCATCATCTATGGGCACCACGGCAAAGCATAAATGAGTTGGATTAAAACAGGAGGAGACAGATCTGAGACCAAGATTAGACTTCTTCGTGGTTGCATGAAACTTGAAACATACAGGAATACATCGCAGGAATGGAAACAGAAAATATGTAAGGAAAAGAGCACTGAGATTTGTAATGACTGGGAGACTATAGAAAGGAAGAGTGCTCTGGCTATGACTCCCACCGAGTGCAGGCAAAGATATGGATGCTACCGGTGTGACACTATCGGACAATGCTATGTACGCACATTACATCAGAATCAGAGCTTAAAAACACCCCACAGTTTAGTCTTGCTTGTAAAAACACATGGAAAATTTGATGCAAGTTGTGTGCTGTTTGCCCGAATCCAAAAATTATCTCAAGCAACAGCTCTGCAACGTGTGAACTACCACATAGGTGTCATTGGTATTCAAGATCAATGAATCGTGGTGAGTCATTAAATCAAGAGGAGTAACCCCAGGCTTCCCCTTCAAGTACATTCTGTACGAGGGAATAAATATTAAAAAGACATTCCATCTGACTGTCATTCTAAAGGATAAGGAAACCCCTGTTTTCCTTCACATCTAAATACTCCACTTCTCAGTAAAGCTTCAGCCACCACCTCCCTCCCAAGGGAAAGTTATTCTCTGCTCCCACCCCACATGAGGAGTCCCAGACTACATCCCCAGCTCCCTGTGAGACTGCCTTACTGTAGTCTCAGCTAATGCTGGAAAGCTGGTAATAACTACTGTTTGTCTGGCTTTGCTCAGGGACTTTTCAGTAGACTTGCTGCTTGTTTTCTGTTTCTGAAAGTGAATAGCTTGTCTTGCATGTCCAGGAGGCAGAGAAAGGAAATTACTAAAGAAAGCAAAAATTGACTGGAAATTATATAGAAGCTGGTGGGGAGGCACCGAAGAGGCTATGAGAGTGGAAAGTTCAACTCCAGTCATGATCAGGAAGAAAGAGTAAAAATACTGTGGAGCAGTATTAAGAAAGAGAGAATGGGAGGAAAACAAACAAAAAAAAGAAAACACAAAGATCTAGAATGAAGGCAAAAAAGAAGGCAGGAAGGTTGAGAAACTGAAAATCCTGAAAAAAGTAAAAGCATGGGAGCACAAAACCTGGAGAAAACATGTCTGGAGTGAAAGCTGAGAAGTAGGGTAGATGAAGTAAACAAAAGGGAAATTGGAAATAAAAGACAAGTGATCAGTAACTTATCTTAATAGCATCATAGGAGAGCATGACATAGACAGAGGAGAGAATTCAGACCTGCATGACTCCTCTGCACAGAGCCAGTCCACCTCAGCCAGAAAGGAATTCATCACTTCTTGGGAATCCCAGCAAAACACACCTGTGTTTTTCACCCTTGGAAGGTCATGTACTCTGATGGCTTCGCCTTCTGCACACACCTTTCTCTCTTGATATGTAATCTATACCTGGATATATCCGTGTATACACATACGTTAACTGCTCAGCCTCAGTTGCCTAATGAAGGTGCCAATAAAACCACACAACTGTGGTAATTTCAGCCATTATATGCTAGTAATGCATTCATTTAGTTGATTAGTTTTCTGTGAAAGTTTGTGCTAAAGTACAAACTTTCACTATTTAAGACATTACAAGGTGGAAAATTACTGAGGGAGAAAGAAATGTGTCATTTTAAAGTGCTTTGTTTTTCTTTAAAGTGTTCTTTTATTTAAACACGCGATCATTCAGAGCAAGTAAAATACATTTCCCTGAGTCTTAATCACAGGCAGCGCTGCAATTTCAGATTCTTGTGTATTCCTTTAAATACCATCTTGGGAAGAAATAAACAGCAGAGATTATGAATGTGTTTTATGTAACTCAGAAAGTACTAGGAGAAATACTTCTGTGTTTTAAAAGAAAGGTAACAAAAGAAAAACCTGCCAATTTAAAGGTTGACATTTTGTGCAGAGAAAAATCTTTCACTCATATTTTCTTCCAGTTAACTCTATGGAGCCAGACTGGAACCAAATTATGCTGCCTGATATGATAACTTAATTAAATGAACTGATAATATTTTTGTCTCACCTCTACATGAAGAAAATACCAAATGAAGTCTGAGGAAAGGACTAGGAGGGTATTATATAAATGAAGTGGCTAAAGGGCAAGAGTGATTCAGACTTACAAGGAGCAAATGTTGATCTAGCTCAAGTATTGGTCTCTGTTACACATGAACTAAGTTGGAGGTGTAATGGTCTGCTTTATATGAGATTAGTTAGGCAGCCAATATGAGATTGGTTCTTGCTCATTTATAGGGTACTGGTTTTATTAGTCATCTTGGTCTTCCTGGTTATTTTTTAAAACTGATGTTAAAGCATCAGATATTATAATTTTTGTGGATTCAATATTTCTGGATGACTGCTCCAATGCGTCTCAAGATGTCACATTTACAGGGACAGCTGCAAGGCTGTCCTAGCTGTGACTGGGGCATGGCGGTGGCCAACTTCACCAATGGCATCTATAACAGTTGTTAGGACCTTTCCTCCAGAAGATTTTTAGATAGAGGTAGTGTTTTTAGTTAGACTGACTGGTAAAAGCTATTGCTAGAAAAAAACAGACAAAGTTCTTGAAAAATCTGTATGCCTGAAGGGTTCTTTGTTTTTTCCCATGAATTCAGTTGAGATAATGAGGGTTCTGCTTCCATCTACAAACTATGTCCTTCTTATGCCTAGGCCACCAAAGTCTGTTTATGGCTACATCGTTTCATTAGGTCACTTCTACATATTATTGTAAAAATTTAGTGTGTAACTTTTTTTGTATTTTTTTTTCTGAGTGTCCCTCCTTTACACTCTGCTTTCAAAGGATGAGAAACTAAATCACTCTTAATTTCCTGGCCATTGAAAGGAAGAAATGACTTTATTGAGAAAACTTTTTTTTTTTTCTTAGAAATAACTCACACAGGAAATATTACTGAGCAACTGATTATGAAAGAACTTAGAAAATGCATGATATTTAGGAACCTGTTGGAGCAGGTCCAGAGGAGGGCCACCAAAATGATCAGAGGGATGGAACACCTCTCCTATGAGGACAGGCTGAGAGAGTTGGGGTTGTTCAGACTGGAGAAGGGAAGGCTCTGAGGAGACCTTATTGCAGCCTTCCAGTCCTTAAAGGGGGCTAATAAGAAAGATGGAGACAGATCTTTTAGCAGGACTTGTAGCAGTAGGATAGGGGGTAATGGTTTTAAACTAAAAGAGGGTAGATTTTGACCAGGTGTAAGGAAGAAAATTTTCACAATGTAGGTGGTGAAACACTGGCCCAGGTTGCCCAGAGAGGTGAGCAACCTGATCTAGTTGAAGATGTGCCTGCTGATTGCAGAGGAGTTGGACTACATGACCTTTGAAGGTCCCTTCCAACCCAAATATTCTATGATTCTATGATTCTATGATTTGGGGCTGTATGAGCATTTTAAATATATTTAAGGGTTTTGAGGAGTCATATTGTGTATGTGTAATTTTTTAACCCATTGGTCAATTATAGTCAACTTTGGCAGAAAGGAGGCATCTCACTGATACTAAGTTCCCACAGGTTTTATGACAGCAGGCAATCCGGAGGACTAGGATTAGTATCCCACTGAGGGAATGACTGCATTATTAGCTCACAACTTGCTTAATGCCAGAAAATCTACATGTGGCAACAGGATGCAATATTTTTCATTTGTGGTGCACCTGAAATTGTTCAAATTGCTTTGACTCATTCTGTTTAATCATCTATACAAAGTGTATAACTTAAAAATAAATTTTCCTCAGATGTTTTCATATAAGAAATAATAATTATGTA
Source organism: Phaethon lepturus (assembly GCF_000687285.1). Lineage (NCBI taxonomy): Eukaryota > Metazoa > Chordata > Aves > Phaethontiformes > Phaethontidae > Phaethon > Phaethon lepturus. The sequence continues at coordinate 46,920 of NW_010561417.1, read as the reverse complement.
ATTTTTCTCTTTGCTTGGGATTTCCATGATTTTCCATTTTTCATTTACATTGATCAATTTTAACACAGAGACTCTGCATAAATTTTACTTACAAATAGGGTAACTCTTGGACACCGTCATTTATGTCTAGAGCTGCATCGAGAAACATAATTCTTTTTTCTTCAGGACTTCGATATTGTGCCATTCTGCATAGCTGAATATTACAGGGGTTTTAGAAAACCTCACTGTCTAGCTCCTTTGGCTATACATTTTAAAGCCCAAGAATGCTCTAAAATGAAGGAATGTATGTGTTTGACCTACAGACAAAGCACAAAACCTGAATAAACTCTGATCTCTAAGTCAAAGGCAGTCCATGTGATCTCAGCTGCCTTGAAAAACAGTGGCCAGCCTCTGTATTTACATTTGCAAAGCCCTCAGGTCTCCGAGATCTCCAGCGTACCTGCATGCCCAGATGAAGAAAATTTTCCAGCCATATGTGAGATAAGCTTAGGCAGGCAAAAAGAAGGGAGGAATAAGTATGCTTTCCAGACAAACAATGAATGAAACCCCTGCTTGGATTCTACCAGAATTGAGTTGAAGCAGGCTTTTTTTTTTTCCATCTAGCTCTGTTCAACTCAGTTTAAGACAAGTCAGCCTTAAAGAGAGCATATGGTAGCTACTGTTGCTGTCTCCTCAGAGAAAGCAATCTTTTTTATGAATTTGCAAGCAGAAGGGATATAGATTTGACCAATTACATTTTCTTGGCTTCATTGATTAAATGTTTCCCTTCTGCATACTTTTCTATTATTCCCTACTTGATTAGAATTTTCTGTTCAACTCCTTATATGCATTTTTTATGCTTCAGAATTATTATTTATTAAATTCAAATGCAGACAGGATAATCCTTTTGAGGATATATGGCTCAACCAAACCTCCAATAAAGTCAGTCTGATGAAGGACATCCATCTTACTCCCAGCTTGTTAATTGATTTAATGGAGCTTAAGGAAAAGCAGTTCTGTGCATCTCATGCTTCTCTGCTCTGGATCTTCCATTATATTTAGAAGATTAAAAAAGAGCAAAAAAAAAGAAGGAAAGAAAGAAAGAAGACACTTTCACCCACCCTTTCATTCACCCAACTGTCCATCCATTCCTTAACTGGGCTATTTCTAAAGGGAATTTAGCTTTCATTTTCTTCAATGTTCTGAAATATTCTATGCCTCTTAAGTTTGGTTTCCAGCTGGGAAAAGGATAGGAAGCATCAAAATGAGAACAGTGATACACACAATGTTTTAAGGCAGTCCATAATTGTGAGATAGCCAGATTAATTTCAAAGGCCTCAGACGTCCTGACAACCCAGGCAAGTAAAGTTTTGGCCAGTTGACCAATCTCTACTTCTTGCAGGTTTTCCCTTCTGAGCTGTACTGCTGAATGAATTTCCTGAATGCTCGTAGTAAAAAAAAATCCACAGTTCATTACAGAAGGTAATATGGAATTAGTGCTGTACAATAGAGCAGTTGCTGTAAAGACTGTTCTCTTTTATTAACTGAGTAAATAAACTGCAGTTTGCAAATATATTTAACAACCACTATTTTGGTTTTCTGCCCAAATATCTTTATTCCCATTTGTGTCTGTGTAGGTTTGTGTGTTATACTCTCTGATACTATAGTATTTACTAAAAAGTAACGTGGACAGGGGGCACTTAAGAATGAAATCTTCATTTAGTAAGGCATTTTAAATATTATGCCAATGAGACTACAGATTTAAACACACATATTGTCTTGTGGCAGAAAGGTGAATCCAAAGAGATGTGAAGTTTACAAAATCCTGTTGGTATCCATATCCTATTGGTATCCATAGCAGAAACTTGTGTTGGTACATGGAAAGGTAGTGTGAATTAGTCATCATGTTTGTTGTACAACTGGATGAACGACACTTCATGTTTTTCTAAAATAGGAGAAAGTTGGTTTTGCTAATAATTATAAAACTTCATCTAGACTGCTTGCTCACAGGTTAATATCTACTGTAGCGATGCTTTTCCACTGTCTTTGGAGGTTCTAGTCATCTCCTCTATCTGGTAATCTGATTATTCTGGAAACCATATTCATTCTTGTGCATTTGAACTGAAACTCCAGTCTAATTGCTAACACCAATCAGTCTGTGGTTGACTTTGTATGTGATCTGTGCGGCAGCTACTGTTTTTTTCTACTATATCCTTCCAAACAAAAAGCTCAAATGCTACTTAGAGCTTTTTTAAATGAAGAGTATTTGTTATATTCACCAAAGTCAGTAAGATTTCACCTGGTTGCCAGGAAAAAAAACGTTCTGTTTCAGACTAGCGCAGGAAAGAAAGAGCGCTGCTGTTCTCAGGACAGTGCTTGATTCATCTGATTGCAAGGAAGACTAGTTGTGCATGAGAGAAAGAAAAAGAGGGGGAGGCAGTGGAGTTGCACAAAGGCAGCCTGAGTTACACTTACATTTATGTGACTTATTAGGTCCGTCAGAATGGAGAACAATACAGTTTGTCTTGCCGAAGAAAAGGAACGCCATGAAGAGAATAACTTGTGGATGAAAGCAGAGAGGGAAAAATCTGTGTTTGAAGGTAACAGGGGGCTGACTGAGGGCCAAAAAAATGTACGGAAGCAAAGAACCAGGTGGCAGGGGAAAATCAACATGCCTTAGGAGAAATAGAAAGTGATGGCTTAGGTAGAAGTTTCTGTGTTGACTTATTTCTGATTTGACTTGTTTGACCAAGATCAAAAATTGAAGCTAGGAATGCTTCTGTGGAGAGTTTATTGTTTATTTACCTGTAACAGGCAAGAACTTCCTTCTGCCATCCCATCCCTCCCTTTTTGTCCCCTCCTCCCTTCTCCAGTCCCATGTACAGCGACCCAAATGCCCAAAGCAACTCAGTCAGCAACGAGGTAGATCTCAAGAGCATGTGCTTTTTCTACACCCTGTGTGTATAGTTTAGCTGACACAGTAACAACAACAACCAGAAAAACAGTTATTTAAAAATTAGTGGTGATTTGTTCACTGAGTTATTTTAAAGCTCTCAAAGAGCTCTGGATCAGAAATACTGTTATCTTGTTAATTGCTAGGTTAACACTTCCTTCTTATTATGAATTAAAAGCACATTGGTTCAAAGCCTCTCTCTATAAGATTAAGTGGCTTCAATTAAATCTTACTGATTATACTGGATAAATCACAACTATCTGGGCTTGAAATATTCACATTGAAACTATGTTTAGAGGTTTTAAGTACATTTCTGTTAGCATCTAATTTGATTTGTAACTATTCAGTGAAGGCCTACTCTATATTATAATATGGGAGAAACAGCTATCTCCTAACTTCATCTAACACACAAAATGTAAACATTGCTACATTATGTATAATACCCATCTTAAAGTGGCAAAAAAGAGCATTTGTAAACAATGAGAAGATTTATTTAGATTTGTTAGACAACTGTGTGACAGAACCCTGAACGCCTGTGTGTGTATGTCCTAGAATATTTACAATGTCAGCTACACATGTACACATCTATATATAAGAGAAGGATATAAAAAGAAAGATAAGGCGGATGCATAATCCCTTTCTAATTCTGAATCAGTTTCATCACTGCTTTGCTATGTGAACTGGGACAAGCTAATTATGAGACCATTTGAATTTACCTTCTAAGGAAAACTACTGAAAAGGATGCTGGTGTGAGATCAGGTGCAAGGGCTCAGTGATGTTATGTTGTGAGTAGCAACTTGTGACACCAGTGTAAGGAGCTCATTACCCACATTTGGGCTGCTGTGCTGGAGGGCAAGCATGCAGAAGTAGAAAAATATTGAAAGCCCTCATTCTAGAGCCCAGTTTTACAGTGAAACATGAGGATGATGCTCAGTTTTAAGGGTGAGACATGGAGAGCTGGCTCCAGAAGAGGTATCATGGGATGGTAAAAATGAAGATGAAGTCTCTGGGAATAACTTAGTAGAGTGACAGCCATACAACCCTGAAGATAGAATTTGCTTGAGAGTGCCACTTTGGCTAATATTGGTAGCTGCAGGGGAAAGAGATGCATAAATGGCACGGGAGGTGTAAAGAATGGAAGAAATTCTGAGGAATGCAAGTAGACATGGTGACAGCAAGAACAGCCTCGATAGCAGATCATGTGGAGGAAAGAGAAGGCAAGCTGGCAGGAGTAGACTGGTCAATGTGGATTAGTAGTAGCAGCTGGAGTAAAAGTAATGAATCAGACTCCTTAAATATTCAGTAGGTAAACACATTTAATAATGAGATGGTATCAGAGTACCAATGAAAGAGTCACATTACAAGTAGGAGCCAAATCGTTGTCAAGGATTGACAGACCAGGATGCATGTGACATCCTCAGCATTTGTACTTACTGAAAATTTTTGTTCTAGGGAGCATGGGGAGGAAGTGGCTGTGTAAATAATAAACAAGAAACCAGGTGAGAGACCTGTAGCCTTCTGTCATCTACATTTAGTAATTATGCTGTGCTTGCTCTCTGCATGCAATCACTAAGGCCTTAAATATTTGTGCTTGTGTTTTCTTTCCAGGACTAGGCACACACTAAAAGCAAAGGGGTCTGATGGCAGCAGGGCACTTGGGAACTGCCATTAACATCTCTGCATGAGACCCAGCAGCCATAGGATGCAGATGCATAGGCAGTGACATGTTCTTTACATCAATTGAATACTGTTTTCCAAAGCAATTTCAGTTCATTTGCTTGCCCAAAGTTTTAAATTTATTTAGCCATTAACAGCATTTAAGTATAGTTACATTACTTACTTCATGAGTTAAATACAGGGTGGGGATTATTTTGATAAGAAATATATTCGTATAATTTATTCAGATAGATTTTCAAATGACCTTAAGACTATAATTTAATCTCCACCTTTATGAATAAATTTATCTGTATTAATTTTATATCATAGGAGAGCCCTTAAAACCCTTGTCATTACAGTTCATTTTAAGGTAATAGAATATAAACATAGACTGGTGGCATAAGAAATATATATTGAGATATACTGCAACAGTGAGAAACATAAAGAAGTTATTGGAGTACATAATACAATGTATGTACTTAGTACTATGCAAAGATATCAACAGAGCATTATAGAGTATTTTTCTCACACATCTTGGACACATGCATTTTCATGCACGTGCCTGAAAGTCTGTCTATGTGTGCATATATATGTATATACGCTCTCCCACATATATACTTATATGTGTATGTGGATGTATCTGTATGTGTACAAAGGTACATATTTGTACATTTAATGTAAAAAATAAAAGTTTAACTAATTAATGTGTCCCATTAGAACTATATTTCAAATTAGTTTTAGTTAAATATTTAGAGGTTAATATAATTCATTTAAGAGTGTATGCTTGTGTAACTGCAGTTATAATCTACAAGCAAAAAGGTGAGAGGAAAGAAGATTCTGCTCCCAGTCCCAATTATGTTCTTTGGAAATGAAATGTCCTGATGTTCTATATTCTGCAAGGACACATGATCTGTATCTATTTTCAGTGAACATCTTCTCACATGGTGGCCTAAAAATAGGCCAGCCGTGAACTTTAAATAATGGCTCAGGAAGGGTATTAACCTCTTTCTCACATTCTAAGTTTGTCTCATTGCTGTAAGTATCAATATTATGAAGAACTTATCTGGTGTTAGAGAATGACAAAGCAAGCTACATACACCTCCATTTCTGCTCCTCTGCAGATGTCATTGCCTCTTAATTCCTCTCTAGGTCTGCTATATATTAAGCTGTCCACATGGTATTGACAGCATTTGTCTTCCTCTCTGTAATGAATAAATTTGCTGCCAGATGCTAAAAAGCATGAACTATTTCATTTCCAACCCCTACTGATGGGAGACTTTCTAGTCTTGGTGAAATGTGGCTGATTATGAAAACTGGCATAGTCATAAATACCTAAGGGTTTATACAATGTGTGGCGATAAGTGGTACAATGAGGAGCTAGATTTTTGTTTTGGGGAGTGTAGATATCTGTACTAGCCACTGTATTTCCCAAATAATCTGTTACAACTCCCATAGCATAATGCTCACCAGGTATATTTTTAAAATGATTCTCAGTAGTTCTACTCTTTTCTTACATTTTTAATAGACATAGACACAACTTTGCTTCCTGATTTTCAATTTAGTACAAGAAAAAAACTCCTCACTATGAAATAAACTTATTTTTAATACATGTAAGTGACAGCCATGAGATCACAGAAATAAATATTAAATAATTTTCAGTTGCACAGTTAACTAATGACTGCAATCCAGGCTAAAATGGAAACTGTTAATTACAAAGAATGCAGCTTTTCTTTAAAATATATATAAGCACAGAGGTATTTATTTTATCTACAAAATAGTTTAGCCTTCTAGCAAGGCATCATCCATTGCTTCAAAGGTACTATAGTGATCAGAGTGCACAAACATGCAATGATTATCTCATAAAACTTGCAACTGTATGTGCTTTAGAGCACTTTGTTAGCATCCTGTCAATGAACCACAGAGATTTTGCTTTTCACAAATGAGGGAAAAGAAAAATGGATTTATTCAGAAGAAAATTAACAAACATAGATTCCATAGAAAAAGCTGGGAGATTAAAATCCTTTTAGGGGAACTTCTTGCCAGTCAGTGCTTTACTCCTACCAAGGCTGGCGTAGGATTCGGTGCTACCACTGAGCAAGACTGTGTGTAGTTGTCATGAAAGAGATGGAGACAACAGATAAAAACCATTGCCTTGAACCCAGCCCAGGAGCCACTGGGAAGTCTGTACCTGTACTCCAGTGTCAGACTCCACATTTTGCAGGAGCTTTTAACTCCACTCCTCTCTAACAATCTTGTATCACAGTAGTTTCCTTCCCTCCAAGGGGAGGAAGACTCTTGATAATCACTAAAAATATCAGACACTAAGTTCCTTCAGTGTTAGGCACTTATCTTTAAATTAAGCAAGTGTAATTAAACACCTTGTGCATCAGTATCTACACTAAACTTCATTATCTGTCCATTTATAAGTAATTTAAAAACAATTTTTGCAATTCTCATTTCCATTCAATCCGTTATATAAAGACTCTTCGTCAAAAGAGATTCCACTTTCAAAAGTTTATTTTGCAAGTGAGGAGGAGACCCCTGATTCTTCTGGTGCTAAGACTTTAGAAAAAAACCTCAGCATTTCACCTTTGGCTTACATGCAAAACATGTTTTTGGAGAAAAGATTGTAAATATTTGCTTATTGTGTTTGCTAGATAACAGCAACAGTTCAAAGCTACAGATTAGACAGAGTTTTGCGCAGGTTTCAAAATAATGTACAGTTTTTTTGTTCAAGTGGCAGTAGAAAAAAAAGCAAAACAATGATCCAGCATTACCATGATGTGCAGAGTTTAACTTGGATACGTCCCACAGCTTTAAGAAGATTTGTCTTCTTAAATCACCAGTGTACCAACTGGAAATTAAGTTAATAAAAGTGCACATTCAGAACAGATTTTGTGCTCTGTTGTTTTTTTGTTCTCCTCGTCTTTGCCTTTGAGATCGTGTGCTTTTAAAAGGCAACTCCAAATTCATGCATGGGAAATACTGTGAACCCTTCTGTATGCTGTTCCTACCATAACCATAATGCGCAACTGAGTGGATAAAAGTAGACACAGGCATTTGCTTCTGCATCAGGCAGTTCACAGCGTATTTATCTCCTTTTGTTGATGGCAAGTCACAGTGCTAATCTTTGTTTGTGGTGACTTTCTTGGACACTGGCACATTTAAAGGGTTCTCACTCAACACAGAAACTTTTGTATTACATGACCTCCAAAGCACTTTTACTGATTCCAAACAAATATTCTTCAAAAGACTTTAGTCTGCTTCTGGATACAGAATCTGAATTCCACAGTGAAAACTGAAGGAAAAGATGTTCCTTCTCACCGCCTCCAAGGATGAGACTTACAGAAAAGGGACATGAGCACATCCAGTACCATTCATTCCTGACTCGACTGCACCACATTTTCTACTGGGATCAGGGATGTATCCTGCCTTCTGCTTCCCCCCTTCCCCTTCCCATGCTCCCCTTATGCAAGTGCCTTGACTTTTTACGTCAGAAGCCCACAAAGGGAAAATGGAGATCCTTGGCAGGTTCCAGATTGCTTTCATGTAGCCAGATCTTGCATGTCCTAGTCCTGAATTAAAAAAGATTTAGTTTCCAACCCTGCATCAAGAATTTTCATTTATTTATTTTTCATTTACCTTCAGTTATTCTTCAAAGGGTTCAAAGGAACATGTGTTAACTTCTGCTGGTTTAACGTAAAGGACTCATACTCACAATTCAGAGATTAGTCACAATTCAGTTTTAGCTAAATAAACCAACTTTCCAAATCCTACTCGAGAGGACACTAGCCAAGCAAAAGCAAGCACAGTGTTAAAAGACTGTGTTTACATAAGGAGAGCTAACTCAGAAGTCATCTGAAGTACTTTGTTATTATTTTTAACCTCCTAAAAATCAGCAATAACACCTAAAATTGCAATAGCATATTCAGACCTAATAGGAATGAATGTTGTTGTAAGCATTGTCTAATATGTAGTAACCTTTCCTGGCTTTCAGCAGAAGCTGCCTGAAGAAAAAAAAAAAAAAAAGCTTAATTCTTTGCATCCACTGCCCCTAGCACCACCTGCATATCAGCTAGCTGAACGATCCTTCACTCCACTAAAAACTGACACACGTCAGGCACTTGAAGCATCATCTTGGACTGAATAAGGCAATGGTGCGAAATTCTCCTCTGCGGGACAGCACTCCTGTTGCATTAGCTGCTGTTCTCTTAATTCACTGGACCTGGTGTGCACGAAGACCTTTCTGATTCTGCTTTTCAGATACCTGAACAGCAGTTCAGACAGCAGCAGGCACACACTGGATTTACTCTTCTACAATGGGTTTTGACATCTCTCACAGCATTTAGTTTGCATCTAAATAGTCTGGTACTTTTCTCAAATAACTTACCTTTCTATGAAAGGCAACTATGGCACTAAGAATTGTGGATTTCATTTGGATTAATATATTTGAAGAGCTCGTGAAAGGACTGTCATGTCTGAAATATTTATTAAGCAATTATGACAAAGGAATCTCACAGGTGCAGTAATAAGACTGTTCAAAACCATAATTACTAAGAAATGCTGGTGTATTATTATACGTATTATCGGAAGCAGATAGATCCTAGACCTGGACATGTTGCAGCTTAGGATGGATTTGCTAACAAAGCATGTCAAACACAGAAAGGACTGCGATCAAAGTTTCTTGAATATGTGCAACAGCAATGAAAGTGGTTGACAATTCAAAAGCTGTGTCTCAACTGCAGCATGTATGCTTGTGTATGTTGTCCTGGTTTTGGTTGGGCTAGAGTTAATTTTCTCCATAGTAGCTGGAATAGTACTGTGTTTTGGATTTAGGATAATAATGTTGGTAACACAGAGATGTTGTCATTATCGCTGAGCAGGGCTTACACAGAGTCAAGGCCATTTCTGCTTCTCACACCACCCCACCAGTGAGAAGGCTGGGGGTGCACAAGAAGTTGGGAGGGGACACAGCCGGGACAGCTGACCCCAACTGACCAAAGGGATGTTCCATACCATATGACGTCATGCTCAGCATATAAAGCTGCAGGAAGAAGGAAGGGGGGGACGTTTGGAGTGATGGCATTAGTCTTCCCAAGTAACCGTTACACGTGATGGAGCCCTGCTTTCCTGGAGATGGCTGAACACAGCCTGCCCATGGGAAGTGGTGAATGAATTCCTTGTTTTGCTTTGCTTGCGTGCACGACTTTTTCTTTACCTGTCAAACTGCCTTTATCCCAACCCAGGAGTTTTCTCACTTCTGCTGTTCTCATTCTCTGCCCCGTCCCACATGGGGTGGAGTGAGTGAGAGGCTGTGTGGTGCTTAGTTGCTGGCTGGGGTTAAACCACGGTAATGTGCATACACTGAGGAGCAAACACATTCTGCATAGTACAGGAAATCAACCTACATTGTCTTAGGTCCCTGGGAAACAATTTTGAGTGTGCACACAGTTTCTTACCATGTCACATCTGCTGGGCAAAACATATTAAAACACAAGAATCCAATCACCTGGTGATTGTCTGCTCATTTCCAACATTAAAATGGCCCATTTGTTCTAATTTTAATTTTTAAAAATTATGGTCCTTTCTAAGAGATTTTCAGAGCTTTGCTTAAGCCTTGTACACTTAGCCTATTATTTAGCGTACCTTACAGAGATCTTTGAAAAATACCAATTTTTTTTTTCAGCATTTGTCAAAAAAATAATGCTGTGTTATATCAGCATTTATTCTGCAAGACTGACATGCTGCATAATTCATTCACGACTTCAGTAGTCTAGAGTATGAACTAAAGTTAAGTCTTATCTGTGTCTATGTGAAAGAAACTTTAATGCACTGCAGGAAAAGGTATTCATTCTCCATATAGCTATATAAAGATATACTTAAATGAGTTCCAGTATGAATACATCTATAATTCTGATACATTTTCCCTAGTTCCCCTCTTTCAGCTTCATACCAAGGTTCACTGCCTATAAAAATGGATAAAAGTACAGTGGATTATAATGCAAGAATTACCTCTCTGTCTTTTATGAGATAAAATTATGGACATAAGCTGTTATGGAAGCAAAATATTTGGAATGTCCAATATTTTCCTATGGTCTCTGATACTTTATTGTTTTTTTAATAAAATTATTTGATTTTTTACCATTATTTTAATATTTGATGGTCTGTATACAAAAATCATAATGACTACACTATTAAAAAGGATTGAAGCATACTGTGGTCTAATCACACCACATTTTTGCTTCATACCATTAAATCTGGAGATGTTTCATCCTTCATGCATAGGATTATACTATAGTCTAAATGAGAATATAATGTTTTGTGATTTCTAAAGATAAATACTAAATAGAAGGAATGATATTACAAAAGGAAGTAAGTTTTAATGGAGAAAAAGAGAAAGTTAACAACTTGGAAAAAAAGTGATGTTACCAAATTGATATTTTTAAAATTTACTTTGAAAGGACCAAATACTTCCTCTAAAAATACACTCATTTTGTCTACATATACCAAACTGATCTGGTTTGGTCCTGTTTTCACTTAGATACAATTAAAATTATCAATTATAAGTTCAGTAATGGAAGCTTTCCATTATTTTGTTGTGAGAGTACCTCCTTTACAAGAACTTCCACAAAATCCGACCGTTGATGCAACAGTAAGCACTTTTTCAGAATCCTACACCTGATTCATTAGGATGTAATAGGTACCATAATGTACTTAAATTCACTATCCCTATGGGAACAACAAAGGCCAAGAAGTTCACACAGTTCTGCTCAGTTTCAGAAACAGCACTGTGTAAAGATGAAGAATGTGGTTAAAAAGAATCTAAAAGCAGCTTCTTATGGGCTGGTTGGAAATTACCTAGACAAATTAGCTCTGGAGCCCTCAGGACAGGAACAACATGGACCTGTTGGAGCGGGTCTAGAGGAGGCCACCAAAATGATCAGAGGGATGGAACACCTCTCCTATGAGGACAGGCTGAGAGAGTTGGTGGTGTTGAGCTTGGAGAAGAGAAGGCTCCGGGGAGACCTTACTGGAGCCTTCCAGTACTTAAAAGCGGGCTTGTAGGAAAGATGAGGACAGACTTAGCAGGGCCTGCAGCAATAAGACAAGGGGTAATGCTTTTAAACTGAAAGAGGGTAGATTTAGACTAGATAAAAGCAAGAAATTTTGATGATGAGGGTGGTGAAACACTGGCACAGGTTTCCCAGAGAGGTGGTAGATGCCCCACCCCCAGAACCATTCACGGTCAGGTTGGACGGGGCTCTGAGCAACCTGACCTAGTTGAAGATGTCCCTGCTCATTGGAGGAGTGTTTGGACTAGATGACTTTTAAAGATCCCTTCCAACCCAAACTATTCTATGATTTGATGAAATACATAAAATAATGTATCCATTACCTCTTAGGAGCTAGTTCTTACAGTTATAATTTTAAAAAAAGCAAACTCAATGGTTGGCAGTGATTAAAAAAGAAAATTAATGTTAGGAATTATTAGGAAAGGAATTATTTGTATTACTATAATATCATTATGCTGGCTGCAGATCTGGTGCTCTCAACTCTAAAAGGCTCTAGTAGAGCCAGGAAAAAATTTTGAGAATGGCAAGAAGGATGATCATGGGTGTGGAGCTGGCTTCCATGCAAGAATGAATGAAGTAGAATAGATCTCTTGACCTTCAAAAAAAAAAAATAGTTTAAGGATGTTACCATAGAAGTTTATAAAACTGGCATGCGAAGCGTGGGTAGGAATTGACAGTACTGTCACTTTTGCTACAAAAATTAATGGCCATCAAACCAAAAAAACAGTAGCAGCCAGGTTCAATCCCAAAACGGGAGATGATTTCTCATGCAACAGGGCACAGGTCTGTGCTCCCTTCCAAAGGATGGTGCTGTTGCAGAGAGAGAGAGTACGTTGATTCAAGAGGTGTGTAAATGAGTAATTGGAAGAGATATGTATTAAGAATTATGCAGTAGAAGAATCAAATCAGTCTCAGAGAATCCCTTGAACAGAACATATTGGGGGTCCAGGAAAGTCATTAGGAGAAATACCATACTTGCCCTGTTCTCATTCATCTCTGGGCACCCACCTACAGGCTCTAGAGGCCAGTGGTTTAGGCAAACGACAGAGCTGAGACACTTCGACATTTCTTACACTCTGTTCTTAGATGAAATGGTTCATGTATACGTCTTTAAACTTTTGTAATTCAAGTGTCCTTTTGGAATAGATTTCTCTTTGCTGGGGGGTGGGGTTGTGTTTTGTTTTTGTCTGTACAATCTGCATTTCATGTCATGACAGCTATATAAAGACCAGTTTTGGGACTAGGGCCTTCTGATGCCAAATGATGTTTAAGCATGTACGTGGCAAGAACTAAAAGTTAAAAAATGTGAACTTTAGAAAACTTTACAAGTACCTCTGCTGAAGAACCAGAGATGATATTTATATAAGGGAAACATGTTAATTGCTACTAAGTGCTAATTACTACCTTAAGAAATGAGGGAGGGAGGTAGTTGCAAACGCTATTCAAGGCATAATTTATTTCACATGTCAACTACTCTTTGAAGAGGTAGTGTTTTTTCTAAGCTCGTCAGCTAGGGTTTCTTTACAGTGAGAGTGTATGTGGGGGCTGGTATGTGCAGAGAGATCCTGATGACTAGCTCAGACATGTTGCAGAACTTGTATGCCGCTACAGATAGGTTTGATGAATCCAATCCTGCATGGCCTGGAAGAAGCAATTTAAAATCTTTCATCTCTACTGATATTGTAACTGCCAGGAGTCTCCTGACTACCTGATTCTCAAGCTGGCTGGACAGTTATTATCAGATAAGTCTAACTATGAAAAAGGGGGTATGCTTTTCAGTAAGAGTGAAATTTCTTAATTTAATGAAAAGAAACCTTTAATTCTTTACTTTCGTCAGAGAGCACCTTTCCTTTCGAGCAGGTCGTACAACACATGGTTAATTCCGTTTGAGTGTGTAGAGCTGAGGATATCCAATTAACTACATTACCATGGGACTCATATACTCAAATTGTGCAAGTAACTTAACCGGAGAGAAGATAAAGTTTGAAATCCCATTTTCTAATAAGTGTCTACTTTAGTTCCCCGTCATTGAAGGGAATCTATTAATATAAACTAATCCTTGAATGGTACAGGTCAGCTACCTGTTTTTTTACTCAGCTAGGAAGCACCTAGAGAGCACCTTGAAAAATTTTAAAATGTTCAGGATTCATTTTTTCCTTATTGTATGAAGCCTTGGTTAATTCCCCACAACAAACACGACTATTTCTGTTACCCAAGAAAGTTAGCCACTCACACATATGCATCAAACCTTTTCTTAGCTTTTCATTGTTTTAATCATCCAATCTACTATGAATGTTCCATACATAATTTTTAGAAGCTCAATAAAATGTATATCCATCCTCTTTTACCAGAAAAGTCTTACCTCTGCTATAAGCATATACAGCTTTATTAGTAGTATTTATCATGTAAGAATTAATTTACACCAGATTTTTACTTTTAATTCTATCTACTTTAGCTATTTTTAATGGCTGAATGATCATATTTATACCATGCATAATTACTTTTCTGCTAGAAAAGAATGAGCCAAAATTTTAAAACATGGACCAAAAAAGGTCATCACTGCTAAAGACAGCCTAGCTGTGTAAATCGTCAGCCCATATGTTAAACTTGAATGGCTGAGAACAAGGAGAACTGAAAACAGTGCAACTTTTGTTATAAAATTTGATAATATTAATGCCATAATTATGCAGTAGTTTGTGTGGCTTCTTTTGTTCTGCTTACTCCAAGTGAGTAAATAATGGCTTCAGTTGAATGTCTTCATCAGAAGCTACTTTCATCAAGCTAAGTATGCCCCATGGAGACTCTGAATGTTTAATTCTTACCCTATGCTAAACTCAAAGTATAATAACATGCAGGATTCATTAAAAACTTAAGAAATGCAGTAAACATTTATTCTTGAATGATGCAGCTAGAGTATCTGTGCTATCACCTGGATGGTGCAGTTATTGGCACAAAAGATGGTATATCTCATCCAATATATGAACAACTACATTCTGCCTTTAAAAGGCTCTAATTTATTATCCGTTAGTATCATCAGAAAGCTGCCCTACCAAATTGGACATACTGAACTGGCAGCTAAAATAAATAGAATTTGAAACTGCTAAACTAAACAAATACCCAAGTGGTGTTTTCAGGGCATAGTGCATGAGCTTCCATCAGAATTTGGGCAGATTCGTTGGGAAACCTGTTCTGGCATTGCCACTGTCCAATTCTTACTTTTTTTTTTAATCTTTTTCTGGGGCAACCACTATGTCATTATCAGGGAAGTGTGCACAACTGATTGTAGCTGAGTAAATATATAATACAGAGAACAAAGACGACATGCAAAGTACAGCATGATAATAGCAAAACCAGAAGCCAGTCCTTCCATGAAATTCTGTTCTTACTCCATGTTTTTAGTGGCTCATTAATTTTTGAAATTTTCCATGCTTGGTCTCTCCCCAGAAGTGCTTTTTGTTTTTCACACTTGACCAAATTTGCCTTGCTGCTCTTAAGCAATAAGAAAAAAGGAAGGGAAGGGGACAGGACTCGGGGATGGAGGGAGAAAAGGAGGAGAGAAGCATGGAGAGAGGAAAGGAGGAAAAGACAGGTAATTAGAGTGCCATAACTGCAAACTGTTGTTAGTAAAAGAAGATTTTGCAATGGAAGTGTATTAAACTTTGTTTATGGAGAAATGCTTTCCTTAAAAGTGGAAATAGATGAAACTGTTTCTGATGTCAGTGACTGTTACATTCATACATGCTTCTGTTCTTTTAAAAAAACAAAAGCTCCACACTGGCCAAGATTCATGTTTTGATTGTCACCGTACTGTAGGGGTAATTCCCACAATTTTCCTGTCCTACGTGATAGATTTTTATAGCACATTCTCCTCTTGACATTTCAAAAGCTACCGCGGGGAGCCACAGGGTAAACTGGCAGAAGCAGTGCAGAAGCGAGTGCCCTCCACCTGCCCCCCAGAACACTTACAAATCCACAGTATAATGAAAGGGCTCAGGATATATCTATGTTAGGGAATTAAATGGGCCTAGGCACTGGCATTCAGTCATCTGCACTGTTAAATTGTTAGAACCATCATGGTTCGGCCTGATTTTGACTTGAACCGTCTAGCAATGACCCAGCAATTTTGGGTGCCCTTCACCGTTCCCAGTTGGCAGTTTGTAGGGAGGGAGGCCACTATTATGACTTTCATAACGCAGACGTGGTAAAACTGTGCCAGCTGCCCTCAGTCCATGAACAGGCAAGGGGTTGTTTCTTATAATTATTTTAAATATGGAACTTGATTGATTTTGGCAATGGATTGTATGACATGATTTGCCTTCACAATAAAGAATTCAATGGTACAGACAATCCAGTACAGACCTATGCCCTTCTTATCCCACAAAACCTTCACCTATCTTTCTGAAAGTACAGATGTCATCCTGTACTCTGTTGGGTGTTATATACACATTATATACATATATATATACACACACACACACAGAGACATATATTCAGCACCACTCCTCCCATGGCAGAGGATACTAAAAGGCTTTACTTGGTACCACTGAAAATTGCACGAGTTTCATCATGTATCAGACTGCTCCTCCTTTATTCTCCCTTTTTCTTTTTTCTATTCTCTTCTCCCTTCTTATGCTTTCTTCTCTCTGAATTTTTCAACTTCATTCTTCTCCTCTGTTTTGGTTTGTATTCCTTATTTCAGTAGAGGGTATCAGCCAACTGATAACACAAATATCTTTGAGTAGGTTAGGCATGAGCACCACCCAACAGAAGACAGTCAGATTTATACTCCCATTAAGTAGCTACCTCTATTACAGCAAGATGAGTGCTGCCTTCCTCCCACACAAACACCTTGTGAAAGGAAATTCCAACTGCTTCCACACATGACATAGCATAGCATGGCATAGCTACACTTGGGGTTGGACTAGATGACCTTAAAAGGTCCCGTCCAACCCAAAGATTCTATGATTCTATGATTCTATAGCATAGCATAACATAACAAAAACCCAAAACTGGAATAAAGACTATAGTTTTAACAAAAGAAATTTTTTAATGGTTGTGTATCATATTCCAGCTTCCTCATCTCAAGTAAAGACCATCTTAACCAAGGATGCTACTTCACGGAATGAAACAAAGCAGCTCTCCCTTCACTGGTGACTTTCAGTGGTTTCATCTGCACAGTTGTATGGTTATCAAGTAGGGAGAGCAGAAAAAACCTTTCACCCAGGACCATTCCAGTCCAGCCCCTATCTATTTTAAAGAATAGGTGAAAACGGTAAATTTCTGTCAACAACTGAAGGATGGGATTTTACCTTTTGACATACTTATGTGGCAGCAACTCTGACAGACTAGTTCAGAATAGAGTGTAAATCTGTTTATTTCTTTGTGTCAATCTAATATAAAATTCATTCTGCTGGTCATTCATTGACTAGGTCAAATGAGATTAAAGATTGCAAAATAGAATCAGAAAGAGCATTTCAACACAGAAACAGGAAACACAGGAAAGTTTTCCATACCATGAAGAACTACTCAAATACTTTAATCTTACCTCCCTGAGGGGATCATTGAGCTCATTCAAAATGTTTTCTTCATCAAAGATCTTGCCTTGGTAGCGGTGCTCATAGTAATCATGGATCTTCTGGCGCATTTCAGCAGGTAACTTGTGGAATGACATGTACTGTTCCACTTGTTTGTACTGTAAGGGCA
Source organism: Phaethon lepturus (assembly GCF_000687285.1). Classification (NCBI taxonomy): domain Eukaryota; kingdom Metazoa; phylum Chordata; class Aves; order Phaethontiformes; family Phaethontidae; genus Phaethon; species Phaethon lepturus. Next base: position 29,556 of record NW_010561417.1, on the reverse strand, counting down.
ATAAAAGGAAGACTCAGAAAAAAAAAACAACTGAACACATTTTTGCTATCTAAAGGCACCTACAAAGTGAAAATTCATTCATGTATCCACTTAAGCTTCACATATTTTATAAAGGTAACGTTTTATTTGTATGTCAGAGAACGCTCACACAAATATTAGTTAATTTAGTATTACTCATATGACATCACAACTATAAATTACAGAAACTGCCTTTAGTGGTGAAGCTAATATCTACATTAATATATAAGTTTTAGAAGCCAAACCCTTACACTTGTCACATGTTCCCTAAATTCTCAGTTATACAGAAGCTGTGAAAGTACACCGACACCATTTTTAGCTCATCCCATGCAGCAGACAGGGAAATTGTACAGACTGTGCATCTACGTCTCTGGTGCTGCATTCGGAGAGAGATTAAGGTGTGAAATTTCAGAAACTGGCTATGCTGTATTAATATGCAACATACTAATAATGTGTATGCTTGTAAAGTGCCTGAAGGACAAAGTTAAAATCTCTGGCGATAATGAAGTAGAAAACATTCCTCGGGAGGAATTAAGAGAACAGAGAATTGAAGTGGAAAAATAGGCATGGCATCAGGAAACAGAAAGTGGGGGAAGCGAGAGATGCCAGGACGTAGAAGACTCAGAGGACCTCACTTCATTTACCTTGTGCATTTGGTTCTCTTCTTTCTACTAGTCGTCTGTCCCATTTGCTGCTTTGTTTTCTTTTCTTCTTCAGAAGTCTTTTTGGATAGTATAATTTTCAGAAAAGAACGTCCTGAACTAACATACTCAGAGTTGTACTGTACTAAACTGCATGGTACATCTGAGACCCACAAAATGGAGAAGTTGCCTAAATGGACAAGTACTGCCTGGCCAAGACTTTTGCCCCTCAGGCGCCCCATCCTTGTCTCAGTTGAAGAGGATAAGCTACTGAGACACAGAAGGGTAAAACCCCTCCCAGGCTTATGGGTGAGTTAAAGCTTGGCAGAAACTTGGTTTACTTATGAAAAGAGTCTTCATTTTTTTTTCCTTAATTTTTTCATGCTTAATTAGGCAATTTTAACTGTTGTCAATGAAAAAGCCAATGAAGTCTTAATTAGGATCAGCATCTCTGTAGAGCAATTAATTGAATTTATAATGTACATGCACTCCTCATGAACTGTGGCACGTATCCTTCAACTTGTATAATTGAAGGCTGCTCCATTCTCTGGAATTGAAATTAGTTTTTGTTTGCAAAGTGGCAAAAGATTATATGAGGCCACGTGTACAACATGGATTCAATAATAAGAGGAAAATATATTTTGCACGGGACTACTTAACAACGTATGATGAATGTGTAAGTCTGATTTAACCTCTGTACAGCTATTTTGTACTTCTGGAGCAAGAATTCTTCACCCCCATCCTTTAGAAGTGAGATTTAAATTTGCATGCTCATCGTTGATTTCTGTTCTGATATGGGGAAATTTATGCATACATATATACATTTGAATCAGAGTTCTGGGTCACCAGAAGACAGACATGCTCTAGCATAAACAAAGTATTGCTTCTAAAATTACCCTACTAATCAGTTACAGCTAATCTAGGCACGGATTTACTTAGAGAGAAGGGACGTGAGATCACCCAGTGCTCTGTGTATCTCACCGAGGTGGTCACACAGTCGCAGCTGCCTTCCGCAGCAAAGCTGAGGAGAAGATGCTGCACTGTGCCACGTCCCCTCCTGCCTGTGTCCAGCCCTCCGTTGCTGTGGCCTCACGTAAGGATATGTATTTTACACATTTTGTGTCACGTGTCACAGCACACATGGACGGGGATAGGACTTCACTATGCTCCCCAGCACAGGGGCCGCACCCCTCTAACCAATCTTACTTGCATACAAATGTGCTTGAGCAACGCTAATAAAGAATTAGCCTTGCTAGTAAAACATATACATTCATTGAGATGTATAATGCATGAGAGCTACAAAGAACTTTTGTATCAGAACGACCTTGGAGAAAACATTCATGCTAAAAGCAATTTGCTTTGCCAGCAATTTACACTGCTCTCTTTCATTAGTGCTGTTATTCGAATAGGTGCTTTGTCCCACACAAGAGAGTTCTTTTCTCTACCGGGGTTTATGCTTACATGTGAGAATTTTAGGAAAACGGGAAAAATAAAACTAGTTGGGATGTAGTGCTTATCATTGGCGTGTCTCAAAATGTTTCCAAATTAATAACATATAGAATAATAGAGCGAGCTGCATATTAGCAACACTTTCTTTAAAAAATCTACAAGGAAGTTAAAGTCTCCCACAATTCCCATAAAAATTTAACCATCTAGAATACTACCAAGGTCTCTTTCCATGTCAAAATATCTGACCATGTGAGTGTACAGTATACTATCGCTACCACCCTGTAATAAATCTTTTCCTACTATTTCTCAGTGTGTTTTTGGCATTCTGTATCACTCATGCTACTACTACTACTCCCTTCTTGACATTATGCCATAGCATTCGCGTGAAGTGTTCCCTCAAATCTTTCAACTTATTTTTTTCTTCAGCAACTGGTATCTTTCACTAACTCATCCCAAGTAATGATTGCTTTTTTATTTCTCAAAAAGCAACTTCATTTTTTCAGCCTGCGAGATGTCATTGGCAGTATCTAGGGTTTCCCAGATTAGCTGTCACTGTCACTGTGGTGTGTCACATACTTGCAAGAAAGTGTGCTAAAATGAAGACAGAATGAGAGCAAAACTAATATGGTCGCGTTCATTTTGTGTAATAAACCACTAATTTTTCCAAGTTGGTTTTGAAGAATGTTTTCTCTGTGGCTACCACAGCTATCAATAATGCTTAGAAATTGAGACTTTTAAATAATTATACTGAGTTTTATTGTTTTTTTTTACTCATGAAAAAATGCAAATAACTTAAAGACAACTGAATTATTTTCAAGGGAAAAATTACATGTCAAAAAGGTTTAAAAATTCTCCTTGGCACTGTGAATCCTTGAATAAAATATGAAGATTCAGTAGCTTCTTCCCCTGATTTTTCTAAGTGTGATTTTACATATAAAGTTGATAAAATTGACAGTGAAAATAAATTTTGTCAAACTTTGTATTTTAATCATATTTAAAAGAGCTGTAACTGATCCTGAGTCATCCATCAGAGCTGACACTTGAACATGCATCCTCATATGAGTGGAATAATTTCTCTCTAGTGACACTTCTCATCACACTGTATCCTGTATCTTTTCCCTTCCAGTTTGAAATTTTTGGTTTGCTTGTTTTTTTTTGTTTTTTTTTTTTGTGGGGTTTTTTGGTGGTTTTTCCTTGTTTCTTTGTTTATTCACAAAAGAGATGTCTTAATGTCACATTCACAGAAGGACCTCTGGTGCTTTTCTTACATCTGTGTGAAATAACTTTCAGAGCCACAGCAAATTCCCTCAAAACTGACTTCAATTTTTTTTTTTTTTTTGGCTTTTCTTATACCACATGAGAAACACCAGACTACATTCAAAATATAAATGACTGTGTCAAAACTTTCTTTTTTAATTTCAAATTGCCTTTCCATGCTTGCTCCTGCCTGACACCAAAGAGCACTTGATTTTCCAGGGAGGACTACTTAGTAAAGGACTCCACGTGTGCACATATAAGGGGATGTCAGAGGCCTCTAAAGGCAATGGCAAACTAACTCCGCTTCCAGGTTCTGGGGAGAGAAAGAAGACGCATCCAGGCTATTCAGCAGAGTCCGTGCTGGATGAAGACAAGGCAAGGCAAAGGAAAGCCAGGATAAACTTTTAAAAATGAGGACATTTTTGTTTTGTTACTGCACCCAAGTATGATTTTATTACCATAAAACCCTAAGCGTGTTCCAGTAAACCTCAACATGTTTCCTGCTAATCAAATGCTTTCAGACCACTTTAAAAACCTTCTTAATGAATAATTTAATAGCAGTAACTGACTGCTATTAAATGAAAAGATTGTAATCTTTCTTTATTTTGCTGGATCAGCTGGTTTACACTCTGAAATATAAAAATCACCAGCCTTCTAATCCTACTTGATGCAATTTTAAATGCTTTTATTATTCATACAGATGCCTATTTTTGATTCCTTTCCTGCTGTGCTTCTATACTATCTACACTGTTTTGGCCTGTACAAGAAACATAATTCGCTTTGCACTTTAGTTTTCCTCTCTCTCTAATTCATTGCATGTTGTTTATACTGTGATAAAAGTAAGCAGTATTTTTAAATGCTGACACTATTTTTCATACCTGTTACAACCATGTATTCCTGGTCTTTTCAATATCTCACTGAATGGAAGAAATACTGTGTTGCTGACCACTCCACACCTATCTCCTTTTTAAGATGAATATTGAATTATTTGTCCTAAAATTAGTATGTATATTAATGTGATTTATATATTGCACTTCCATAATTTCAGTAATTTCTATCCCAGTGATTTATATTCATCAGTGAAATGAAAATGTCCATAAATGCTACACAAATAAACATCTAAAATTGCTGAAATAGGCGAGAGCTAAGTGGATTTCAAAGTTTAGTAATATTTCACAGATTTTTACTGAAAAGCACCATCCAGTAATAACTGATTCTTCTTGTTTCAGCCTTAGCCTTATTCATGGGATCCTTGCATTTAGCAAAATTCTGCTACTGTGTTCCTCCAGCAAAAGCTAAGTAGTATGACATTGATCATATGAGGCCCTTAGTAGAGTTGGCTAGGAAACTACAGCTATCCATAAAAAAATAGGTATGGAAAAAGACGAAGGAGAGGATTAAGGTCTTTTTCATTAAGATTTCCAACTGAAGCAGGGAAAACATTTTAAAATTAAGACGGTATCCCAATGCAGGCAACATCCCAATGAAAGCAGTAAAATAGAAACTTGAATGTTGATCTCTCACAAGATATTTTAGTACATAAGTTTAGTCTACCAGGTCCTTTCCTCATAAGTAGCAAGTTGCCTTTTTTAGCTGAAAAAAATTCTTAGAGTCCTAATAATCTTTACAGCTCAACATTCAGTCCTTGATATAATAAACCATATAAACTTATGAAATACACGAATAGTATCAGTTAAAAACCATGAAAATCGTAATGTTCACGTATGGTACCTGGACCTGGCCACACCCAAACTACCTGAATACCTTTCAGAAACCAGTGCCAATGCCAGATTTTTCCAAAATGTCAACCCTCAACAACTTCAGTAACCGACTAGTTTTCCAAAGGACCTAGATCACTGTACCTTCACTTGGAAATCCAGCTTGAATGATATGCCTTTTGCACTTCATACAACAAATTTGTCCTTGGCAATAGAGACTTATTTCTAGGAAAGTTCCCCCCAAAAAACTACAGGCATCTGTAAAAATTTTTATGTTCTGGTTGCCTTTTACTGCAAATGTAATCCTGAACCTTAAAGTACATTAAAAAAAAAATTTAATTGTATTTTTAACATACTGTGTAAGATGTTAGTATAAAATGAATCACATATAGATAAACTAGAAAAAAAAGAGGAAATAGCACTTTGCGTTACTGGAGGTTTATATCCAGTGAAAACCACAGCCTTACAAATACAAACTTTTCAATGAGATGTGTAAAAAAAATATCCTATATACTGATTACAAATTGAAAAAAAAAGCAGAGATTGTTGTAAAATCCTTCTCCTGAATTAAGCAAATTCTGTCCCACAATTTAGATGTAATAAATTCATCAGTATTCTTTAAATGATTTGAAAATCCTTGCCTGTTATTTATAAAAGGAACATGTAAGCAGCATTATAATATGCAGGAGATTTAACTCACGGAGAAGGAGCAGAAAGGTGAGAGGAAAAAATTTGATCAAGATGAAGCCTTTCTCAACAATGAACATCAAGTGAAGAACTATCACAATTCTGCATGGTTTCTAAACTACATTAGGAAAAACTCTCCTGAGTTACTGAATTTATTTCCCTGCTATTGCAAAACCTCGCATCATATAACTCCTTATAAACAACCATCAAGCCATTGCAAAAACAGTCAGACTTTCTTTGTCCATCAATCCTTTAAGAATATTGTTTCAAGAAGCTCACTGGTCTAATGTATAGTTCTGAGCCTTATTTAAAATTTTAGTCTAAATGTATGCAGATACAGTTTAAATGAACTAATACTTACTACAAAATTATCTAGCAGCTCCAAAAGCTCCTGTCCCTTGGTATTTGTCTCTGGAGTGTTTATAGATGGGTATAATGTCTCTTCTCAGCCTCATCCAAGTAGTCTATTTTACTTTTTGTTCAGAAGACAGCATACTGGCCCTCTTCTTTTTCATCCATTCTAGTTTGAGTTAATCTTTCGCCAGCTGCAATTACTAGAACTGTACATAATATTTTAGATGAAGTCTCACTGATTTATAGTTCATACTATCATTTCTTTCCCATCTAGTGGAGAACCAAGATGCATTGAAATGGTTGTTTGCAGTCATTCTACAAGCAGCTTATCACTCAGATTCCTCATTTTCTCCTTACCACTTGCAATTGCTGTTCTCGTCTTCCAGTTTATAGCAGCAGCTTGTACCTGAGTCCTTGGACTTCTAATTTCCGAATTTCATCCTATTCCTATTACTTCACCGGTCAAAACTCAGCCCTTTCTAGAAAGTATCATGATCTTTCTATAATATTAGCATCTGAAACTTTATACCATCCTAAGCTTCGTACCATCATTTAACTCATCAGCACTTTCCTGAAGGTATAATGCAAGCCTAGTGACAATAGGGCTTTGCCCTATTAACTACATGAGAGGTTTCATTGCCTCTTTCTCAAAATTATTCAAATGTATAAATGGACTTGGAAAGCAAATACTCATGGAATCAAACAAACTATTAAATGTGCAGGAAACGTCAATTTCTGGTTGAAAATGAAACATATCAAAATGACATTCTGGTTTACAATTCACAGAAATATCTGTATTGTTAATGCTAACACCTGGTATTCAACTGAATGTTGACTTATCACTCAAATTACATTGATGAAGGAATTTAAAAAATATTAACTGAAGTTTCATCTGACCAAAAATTCACAGGCAATTAATTTTTAAGCAATATATCTATATTTCATTTGTTGAGATTTCATTCTGCAGCAGAAGGATAACTGCAAATACAATGAATGAGTACGGAAAGAATATAAAGGGGAACAGTTTTTCTCCTATGACAAAGGAGCAATATCACTTTTTGAAAGCACTCTTTCAGCAAATATACTTTTTAAGATTAAAGGGATAAGATTTGCAAAATTCTGTGCAAAGACCGCATAATGAAAATACATAATTTCCATTTAAAGATACTGTTTTGAAAATAAACATTGTGTATTTTAAAGCAGAACTTTGCTAAAATGCTTTATAAGCTGTTTCAAATAAATTCCATATACGCAATGCCATTAAAATGATGCGTACAAGTTACATAATATCCCCCACTCAAAAGAATGTGTAATTTCATATGGCATATTTCCACCTTTTTATTATTTCTATATCCCTCTCATAGGGAATAATAAATTAATTTTCTTTTGTCACTCAATCATTTGAGAAATTACATAATAGATTGTTTACACGTTATTAAAATGGTCTCTTAACCCAGTATTCAACAGTTCCAACTCACTAGCTGAGCTGCATGGTTGTGTGTCTAAATATCACATGATGTTGCTTCTGTTTGCTGAACAAATAACCTAATCTGTATAAATAAAAATAATGTCTAAAAAAAAAAACCCTGAGGCTTGATTCTTGCAGGAAGAATTTGAATAACATGAGACAATTACAAATAGAAGGCTACACTTTTTTCCTTTTGCAAGGACTTCCAGTCTAACTTCGTGTCTTCCATGTTAAAATAATAATAAAAGACATTGAGTTACAGATTAATGGGGAAGGAACGAGAAAAATTATATAGCTTATATTTATTAATGGCTTATTAAACAGATTTTCAATTCAATTTTCTCTTGCCACATTTATTCTGAGAACCTGGTATTTTTTTCTTCTTAGACTCCTTAACACGACACCAGCTGCAAGCGTTACTCCTCACCCATAGTGGTATAAATTAAGTAAAACCAGTATTCCTGCTCGCAAAAGATGGGGAAACCAGATTTTTGGCCCAGCCATTGTTCGACTGTGGGAGTCTGGGCAGAGCATGTAGATACTGCAGGATACTGTTATAGGCATCTTTTCCGTCTCGGACTGCAAACAGCGCTATTTAATGAACCTGGCAGCTGGGGGTTAAAAGGTCTCCAAAGATACTTTCTCCTCTCTGCCATTGTTGTCAGTTATACAATCCATTCACCAACTGATTGTGTGCCTCGATTCACAGCTACAGAACCAAAAAATAATGTACTGGATCTGCTGCTCCTGACGCCACTGGTCTGCAGCTTCAGCTACCAGCAGCTAGAATAGAGTGGAGAACATGATCACTGATCAGGTCTCTTCTGCAGTAAGGGAATCCTACCTTGCTAATGAGTATTCCTCGTTACTCATTAAGGCAAGGTCCTCACGTTATGCAAACACACCATAGGTCTAAGCTTTTACCTACTGCTCTTGGTTGCAGACCTGAATGGTTTTTAGGTTACTGGAGGACAGAAAGGAGAGAAAGGTCAAAAACACCTTCCCAAGCTAGAAAGAATTCTGGATAAATATTCCTGAAGTGTTTAAGCTCAATCTTTTGTAGGTGCTATGACGTACTTGCTATTTGCAGTGCTCATTCACAGTTTTTTCATCTGTATAGGACTGGACTAGTTGATTCTGTCCTAATATTAAAAATAATCTGTTTAGGCTCCTGCTTGATACTCAGTAGATGGCTGCAGCCAGTTTGCACACACTTGGCAAAGAGGACTCTCATCCTCCACTGGAAATGCAACCAGGAACAAAGAGACATTGCTGGACCCCTCACAAGGGTTTCTGTATGTTTGGTGTTTTAAAATCCATTTCATCCTAGCTTTGACAGGGATTATTAAGAAAAGAAAGAAAGGTTTTACATGTTGAAATATCTCCATGTTTCAAATGGGGACAATACTCCAATCCTAGTCCCTCTTGTTCCCCAACATCAAAAGTCGAATTTAGTGCTAACCTTAAAATTTACTCGTAGGATGATTACCCATGATGACAACCATATATACCAAAAATGAGTGAGTGCAGATGGTTCTCAAATGACCAGAGATCCGTCTGTGTTCAGGACAGACACCAGAGTTAACCTGCCAATCAACCATTGGTTATCTTATTTCAGTAGCAGCAACGTAACAAGCTCACCTGTCCATCCTGCTGTCACTGAATGGCTGAATTCACTATGAATCCAGAAATATTTCTACAATCCACTTTCTTCACTGCTACTCTGCTTAGCTTACAGATATTTTCACACAAAAACCCCCAAAACAACCAAACAGAACAGTTTATAATCAGCCATAGATCAAAATAATCTGCTGAATAGTGTGATAGGTTCACTTTTATAGTTCTTTATCATGAGATGGAACAGAAGTGATTTGTTTACTCTAAAAGCTATGATCTGTTTACTATCTAATTTTTCACTAATTACCCCCCAAAGAGTATTGTTGCTTGCAAGAATGCTTTAAGCTGTCATTTTCTTTGCACACTGTAATTAAACATTTTCTTTCAATTGCCATGAAAAACACAGTATTTTATTATTGTTCTTTTCAATTAGTGTAATTGAGAAATTAATTAAGATATAGGGAATTTTCTAATAGGATTTGTTTTCTTAGTCTGTTCTTTATCTTGTGCAAATTTGCTTTTTACTGCTTTAAAAATGGGAGGGGAGGGAAGGAGCATGAAAACCAGGCTCAGTTCCTCTCTTCACAGAGGCAGTGACGGAACTCTGACTTAATGAAACAACTATCAAAGCCTAAAGGCATGAAAAGAAAAGCATCTCTTCTCCATCCTACTATAAGTGAAACTTTCTCAAGTCTAAGGCAGGATGATTTTCTTTTTTAATGAGAAAAATACTGTACAGATGACAGCTTATTTAAAAGCTTATCAGATATGCTGTAATGGTGTCCTTAAAGTTGCCAGTTTCAAAGTGAAATTTAATACCTATCCAGTCATCTTGTACAATTTTCCTTATCTTTTGAATGCTTTGGATTCCACTATTTTCTTTTCAATTTGCCTGCGCCAGTAAAAAAAGAATATACACTTAAAGGTGTCTGGAGCGGAGGGAGAAGAGGCAGAAGGAGTTATTCCCCACATGCACTCTGGGGGAAGCTGGGGGTGAGGGCAATCAGCTCATCTCTGCTCGGTCACTCCAGTTCCGTTCTGGGCACGAGCACCAGCGTGTGCAGCTGAAGGACCTGCGATGGGGACGTCTGCCCGGGGCACTGAATGCGTGCTGCTGCTACCTTTCACGCTGACTCTCTGATGACAGGGTGACAAGTGTCAACTGCCTATTTTTATTTGAACTAAATTTTTTGAGATGCATGTTGGGTCTGCCTATCAGAAGCTGTGGTTTCCTGTGGCATGGGCTTCACCTCACCCTACTGATCCTGCAGCACAGAAACGCTGCATGATGCTAAATTCAGCATGTGCTACAATGCCTTTGGCTAAATGGGCATGCTTAGCTGCTAGCACCTCGCCCACAGGAAAACCAGTTATTTCAAGAAGAAATTTGGTGTAGTAGAAAAGGACTACAGAAAACGGTATAATTAGGTGGAAATTATGTAACGTATCTATTGTTTAATAGTTGTAATGAAAAGAAGAAAAAGAAAAATTTTATTAGCACCATAATTATTACATCTGCTTGGTGTTGTGCCAACAGCTATGCTACTAACAGCACCAGCACAAGCAAGACAGAAACACTGGCATGATACATCTGCTGATACTGGAAATTCTGGCTCTGATAAGACCTAATTATGGCTTTCCGGTTCTTTCTGTATTAATTAGTGGAAAATGCCAATTCATCAAAAAGAACTTGCTTTTTAAATGGATCCATTTCAAAGATAATTTCATGGGAGTAAGTTTATCGTGCATGGGACTGTCTGTCCAAAGCTAAAGGGAAAGACAAAGTTTCTTTACTAAATGAAGATGCTCAGTTAAAGGATGTATTGCTTTTCTTGACGCCTGATCAGAGACCTGAAACTGGCTTTCCCTCATTTCACAGCAGTGTCCTAATGATGAGGAAATGGTTCTTTTAGGCTGGGCATCTCTCAGTGTCTTTTCTGCTTTGCCTAACAATAAGCATGTATCAAGGCAGAGGGAGACAGAAAGTTCTCTTTTTCTTTTTAGGGATAGAAATAGCAATGTGGGTGATCACATTTCACCTTGCTTTTCCAATAAAGTATAATCACTTACACAGAATCAAGGTGGTGAGAAACACTGAAAAAGACTCATCCCATGCAGATGCTACTTGTGAGAAAGAAGAGTCTGCACAAGGCCATTGGCTGTAATTAATCTACCTCCTTGCAGCCATTTCACATGTAAGCACCTGAATCAGTGTCAGACAGTTGCAGTAATCAGATTTTTTTTAAGAACCGCAGGACCTTAGAGTAGACCAGAAAACCTTTTCTCTGAGCAGGTAACTTCATCATTATTATAATTATTATAATTATTATTATTACTACTACTACTACTTCTTTATGATCTATTGTTTAACATATACAGTCTGAAACCTTCTTGCATATTTTATTTGAGCATACAGCATGATGCAAAGAGCCTTTCCACTTATAAAGGAGACTTGGACATTATAATTTATTTTGTTAGATAATCTAAAATTTGTTGTCAGACTGTTCCAGTGTCCAGCTTCACCTGAATCACCAGGTTAACACACAATATAAAACAATATTCATGATTCTGAGCCTTCTGCACCAACAACTGCATCAGTCCAACTCCTCTTCTTCATGTTCCCAGCTGTGTGTTCCATTAATTCTTACAAAATATCTGTAATCTTCTTATCTTCTTTTTGTCCTTACCTTGCCTTTATCTAGTCTGGAAGTATAATCACTTCAGAGACATCCCTAGGGAAATGAATTTATGTCACCTGGAGGCTTCTCTGATAAATGACAGCCATGGCAGTAAAGTCCAAGCAACCTTTTGTACTCCGTTGAAAAGCATCATTATAGACCTGATGGTTCCAGAGGAATGCCTGTGAGTGACAGGATGTATTCCTTTGTATTCCAGAATTATGGAACTTATTCAGTAGGTACATAAAAAACTTACTAAGTTTTAATAAGTTTTGAAGATAATTCATTAATTAGAATAAAAATGAGAAATAAGAGAGCTAGAGAGCCTATCAGGGAATGGAGCACATTCTGCAAAAAAACATATTTTAAAGCAATTTATAGCTTTCTTCAAACAAATAGACCAACTATCCTTGTGGTGTTTCTGGTTGTGAAGAAATAGTTCAATGCATCAACCATTCAGTCACCCAAATGCATCAAATCTTACGTAATGAGTAAATCTTAATTTTATTCTCCAAAAAGACAGGCACAAAAAATCTTAGTAATAGTGGATTACTTCCCACATCTCTGTGGAGATTTATCTCTCAAACAAATACTATATTTCTGTGCTGATCATTTTTGCAGAAATACTCAGGGAAAGTGTTTTATTCAATATAGCTGGGTTCATCCAAAGGTAAAGTCACAAAGCTGTAACAGCTAGAGAGAAATAATGGAATTTCTGTCAAATAATACTTTTGTTTTCTCTTTTTCCTTCTTCCATAACAAGAAGAAAAAATATAGAGAGCTTTGGAGAAGGGGGCAAAACATCTATAAGAGTCTATGAAAAAATGTGAAACTGGTGAAAGGTTGGCAAAGATTTCTTAAAAAATTCTACTAACATTTCTAAATTAAAAAGACCCGAGGATTACTACATCTTCTTTGATTTAACACAAATCTGATTAATAAAATACATATATATTTCTTCCCATCTTAAATATTTTTATGAGCACTCTGCTCAACATCTGAAATTTTAGCAAAATTTACCTTAGACTTAGAGTAGAATAAAGGAACCTTTGTTTCCATGGCAAGGGAAGCAATTTGTACTATAGTACAACTGTCTGTGTGTACGATGGCTTTTGTTTCACATGTGCAATTGATAATCTAAGTCCACTTTTATCCTGAACTAGTACTCTAAATACCATTGCCAGCACTGACAATGGCGTACCACCGAAAGGCTGCAGTGCAGGACCTGTCGTGCAGGTCCCTGTCAAGCCCCTGTCCTTCCAGGTGGGCAACACAAAGTGTTTGGGTTTGTGTAAAAAAATTTTTGTTTGGTTTGTTTTGTTTTGAGAGAGGTGTGTTCTTTAAGCATGCAACATCTAAATAAAAGATCACCAGGCTCCTTTTCAGTCTTCAAGAGACATGTGGTCTAGATGACCAAGTTTTGTGTGATGGCCATGAAATTGTAAGCAAACCTTCCCAAGAGAAGAGTAGTGCACCCCCTGTAGAGAAAAAAACATACAGGCTATGTGGAAAACACAGGTAACAAGTTTCTAAGACAAGGAAAGGCTTTTCATTTGTATTTTGTTTCTCAACTGAATGTGAAAAACAGAGCTAGAAGAATTTTGCATGTCTCCATAACAAATCAATATAATTTAAAGCTGCATAAACAGTGAAATACCATTTTGAGTAGTCAAAATCAAATACAGCACAGGTGGTCTATGATGCTAATTCCTGAGAACTGAAGAAAACAGAATATTCTGAATATTCTGAACATTCTGAAACAGAATATTGCTTAGGCTAAAATTTCAGTGTTATGTAAGGACCTCACTATAAATAATAACTACCTGTGGCAACCTAATGATTTTAAGGGCTAAAGCAGCAGCCACATCAAGTATAAGCTGGCATTTCCTTCTGTTTTTCACATCTGATACTGATGTTTTCTCAGACTGATGGCCATCAGAGAAGCCCTCTCTGCCACCCAGGGAAAGTACGTGAGAAGTTGCATGTAATGTAAATTATGAAGTTAAACTCTGGTTTGAGCAGTTTTGTGCCTGTAGCCCTGGTGTGACATAGAAACCCAGGTCCCTCCACTGAGGAATCGCCTTCAGCTGCTGCGGATAGAGACAGCTCATTTTCTCAGCTTGCCACAGGGCTGTTCCCTACTCTGTTCATTACTGTAGTGCAAATTTAAATGCCACGTGCAATGGGGCATACAGCTAACATTAATGGATATGCCACAGTACAATGGTTTCATTATTCACTTTTTTCTCCTTTTTCCTGCTTTGTCACATTATGCTATGTAATTACACTGCTACACTCTCCCTCAGGAATCTCTCACTTCATTGGCATAAGTGGCACATCACTTGTCAGAAAATGGAAATTTTCTTTTCCTGCAATGGCAAGACTGGTGGAAGGTTTAGATGAGGGTCCTACCTTCTCTAAACATCACAAACGAGACAGTTTCTGCAGAGGGTTTTGAGGAAAAAGAGGACAAATACTCTCTGCCAGATGCGGATACTGCCTTGCACATGGGCGTAGGATTTGGGGGACAGATTGGCAGGCTGAGAAATTATGAAAGAAAATAAAGCTGATGTAAAAACAAGGAAGAGTTAAGGTTTATGCCTGTTCCAAATAATTTCTGGGTTTGGCACTGGTTGGCAAGGTTACACTGTTCTTTTTGTTATCTTCCCCAAGTCACAAACTCTTCCAGAGCAACAGCCAGTTTCTTAAATATTTTGGAAACAGAAATTTAAAACAGGATCTTTCAGCAATAAAGAATATTTTCATTTACTGAGTTACATATACTAGTGGTTTTATTGTGCCATTTCTTTTCAGTCAGTTACTGATTTTTACAGTTTTGCTTTAAAATCAATGGTCCAGTATAGTCCATTAGGGTTTTTAATCTCCTTTTTCCTTTTTATAGGACTTAGTTTACTTACTTTCAGATTTTTTTTTCTAGCAAAACTGTCTGAGCACTAAATACTGTTGTCTGTCTTACAAGCACACCTGATGGAGCAGGGACTATCAGCTGCTGTGCTGTCTCTGCTCATGCAACCAAAAACCTCATGGCCAGCTGACCAGGTGATGGGAGCTAGTGTACAGGTAATTATTACCATTGACCGTTCTCACTTTGGATCTCTTCTATTATTTTATTTACACGGTTCACTTACTTTAAGCTGATGATGCTTAAAAAGTAAATAGGGGAAATGCAGATGGAAATAAAAGGCTCATTTCTATCACTTTGCCCAAAAATCAGCGTGAACACCAAATAATTTCTGAATTTCTTCCAGATGAAGTCATGTACTGCCCAATGGGAGGCTCTTCTCAGCAGACGAATCCAAGGGCCATCAACAAATCCTCCATTATAAGCTCCTATGTCTACCACAGCTCTTCCCTAAAACAAGCTGACAGCTTCTCCCACCCATGCATCCAAGTTCTTTCCTCTCATCATCCCTCCCTGCCTCCTACTCCCTTGGCTCCTGCTACTTTCAGCTGCTTTTTTCCTCACAGGCATATCACAGTGAACAGTCACAGATGCCTTTCCGCTACCTCTGTTACACTGATCGACCATCTTTTGGGGTTCTCTGCCTCAATTTTCCTTTGTGTTAGCCTTTTGGTGTCGGTGGTACTCCTGTCTGAGGTGAGGCTCATGTCTATCTTCTGATGCTGCCTGATGCTGCCCAAACGTGGGCTGAAAAACTGATGCTGTGCAGGAGTGAAGCAGCAAGAAAGAGAGCTAGACTCTTCTGCCAGGTGATCGTCCTCTTTTCTTGCTTGCTTACATTCTTCTACAAAGTAAAGTCTATGCCAAAGAAATAATGTAAAAGGAAAAAGGATAGGGAGGTGTCTTAATTAGGGGAATTAACTCTATTACACTCTAATTACAGCTCTTATCGAAGGCCTAATAAGAAACACCCAAAGACTTGCCTTCACTTTTCATTTAAAAATTGCTTAGTGTTTTCTTCAAACCTTTATACAATTATTGTTACATTTACATCAAATTCTGCAGTGAAGAAATACGTTCAGCCAGCTCTGCCTGAATATATACCGTCATCTAGCACTGCCCATAATAAAAGGCAGCTGATGAACAAATATTTTGTCTAGAAGGAGATTGTATACATGCTTATGTGAAAAAGACATTTTCCTAACCCTAAAATGTACGATGCGAAGTCATAGCACTCTGCATTTTTCTGAAAAGATCTGCTTTCATTATGCTTTTAGTAAATATTTAGTGTTTAGAAAAATGTATTCTAAAGGTTTTGTTGATTTTTTTTTTTCTTGGTTGCAGAAATCTGCTGGAAAAGTAAGTGTAGTGCATTTTATGAAAACACATGGAGTTAAAAATATTTTACTTCTATATTGATTACTGAGTCTCTCTTCCAGTAGAGGTTTCTTGAATTAGTGTTACAATATTTTTTCAAGATTAGTAGTCACTTGGGCAAACTTAATTTAGCATACAATAGAACACAAAGGATTGCTTAAAACATTCTTTTGCAGAGAAAAGTTTTCAGTTCTACTCCTATCTTATGCACTCCAAAGCCTTTATAAACCTTTATTACATGTCTTAGTTATAGAAATTATTATGCTTTCAAGACAAACATGCTTTAATTACACAAAACTCAAGAAAGAGGGTGAGGTTGGGAGAGAATTATGATTTAAAAGTCAAGATAAAAATAATCAATCCTTCTTTCTTCCCTTCCTCCCTAACAAGTCAAAGGAAACAAATGAATCTGCACTGCAGGGATTATTTTCTCACTCATAATATTATATTAGATAATATTGAGTGCTATTTCCTTCTAGACATACAGAACACAAGCACAATCATTGTAGTGTAATGGGGATAATTGCTACCAGTTATATCTATCTGGTGTGACTCACACAGTTTTCTCTTGTTAAAAGGTAATTTGTGCTATATTCGAACAGAGACTTTGAAAAACAAAAGTTAGTTCCTTGCTTTTTGTTTCTTTTTTTCTTTTTTTTATTATTTTTAATTTAATGTGTAACCTACCCTATGATAATTACTATGAAAAGAAAGCAGGTTGTTTGTAAAATCTGGCTCTGGTATAACTGTCCTCACAACTAATTTTATATAGTCATCATGAACATGGCTGAAATTGTAATGAGCTTGCTCTGCAATTTCATGTGGAAAACTGTTAGAAACCTAATCCATCATGCAAGACAGCAGAACACTTTATAGGTAAATTACCCACAACACAGCAATATATCAAAGTAAGTCCCATCTGTCATTTTAGAAGCAGTGGGAGTCTATTACAGTTTGGCACAGGTATGATGCAGCCGGGTGGACAGCACTTGGCTTGCACAGTACCTGCTACTGGAAGGAACCAACTGCCTTTTTAGAGATACAAGGCAAAAATAACCAACATGATTACCCCAGCAAGACTGACTGTAAAAAGAAGTTAAAACACAATAATTAAGTAGCAGGACAAAAGAAGAGAGCGGTCTAGTGAGAACGTTCCAACTGATTGGTTATTCCTCTCCTAAAGTCTTGCCCAGTACCCTGGTTTCAGCCAGGATAGAGCTGTTTTCTTCACAGAAGCCAGTGTGAGACTGTGTTTTGGATTTGGGATGAGAAACTGTTGATAATGTGCTGATGTTTTGGGTTGTTGCTGAGCCATCAAGGACGGTCCAGCTTCTCGTGCTGGGCTGCCAGCGAGCAGGCTGGGGGTGCACAGGGAGCTGGGGGGGGACACGGCCGGGACAGCTGACCCAGACTGGCCAAAGAGATATTCCCCACCATACGACGTCATGCCCAGTACATAAACTGGAGTTGGCCGGGGGGTGGAAATCGCTGCTCGGGGACGGGCTGTCGATCACGGGGTGGTGAGCAATTGCTGTATTGGGCATCACTTGTTCTTGTACATTCCTTTGTTGGTATTATCATTGTTGCTTCCTTCTCTCTTTCTGTCCTATTAAACTTTGTTTATCTCAGCCCACGAGGTTTTTTTTTTTCTAATTCTCTCCCCTGTCCCACTGTGGGAGGGGGAGTGAGCGAGCGGCTGCGTGGTGCTTAGTTGTCGGCTGGGGCTAAACCATGACACCCAGGAACTGAGCATTCAGTTCTGCTTGAAAAGAAATAAACCCATTTATTTTGTTATCCCTGTTTTGTTAAAGGTGAGTAACTTCTGATTTTTGATTATTAGGAGAGAGGGAATAGTTTTTGTCCTTACTTGTTGCAATAGTATCTGTTAATTTCACCAAGGTCAAATTAACTATCACAACTACGAGCAGCAAAAATTCAGGTAATTATAATAAATGAAAATTGATAATTATAAGCTAATATATAAGAGAAAACAAGTGATAAAAGAGGGTAGATTTAGACTAGATAGAAGGAAGACATTTTTCAAAATGAGGGTGGTGAAACACTGGCCCAGGTTGCCCAGAGAGGTGGTAGATGCCCCATCCCTGGAAACATTCCAGGTCAGGGGCTTTCAAAATGGGGCTCTGAACAACCTGATCTGGTTGAAGATGTCCTTGCTCACTGCAGCGGGGTTGGACTAGATGGCTTTTAAAGGTCCCTTCCAACCCCAAACTACTCTATGATTCTGTGATTCTATGACAGTAGAGGCCCTATCCTGACACAACAAATGTTTTCATGTTCAATGAATAAGTCTCTGTCTGTGCAGTCCACACTGGGTCTAGTGGCTGTATTTACAAATTCATTTATATGTCAGAGGTTTGAGTTCATGATGGTCTTAATTATGCATCGAAATATTTAAAGGAATGCACACAAATAAAAGAACGTATCTACAAGTTCTTTAATGTGCATGTTCTTTCAAATAACTGTGTGCACCCTGTAAAACAGAACATCTGAAAAGTTCTTTCTGAGCTGCAGCCATATGTTTTTCCCCTTTCAGAATGTTTTGTAATTCAGTTATACCAAATATCATTTAATAACTTGCTTTAGTCTAAGAAATCTCAGTGCTTTCTACAGCTATCAGTAAGGCTCACAGGAGACAGGAATACTGTTAGCAGCCTGTCACCTGATGTTTGCCAAAACAGCATAAAATGATGATTCAGAAATAATCCAAAAGTCAAGACTTACAGACACTTTTCTAACTATAAGACAACACCCTGGACTTTCACATAGAATCACAAAACCAAGAATTATAACTGCCAGAAACAATCAACAGGTACTGGCTCAGGCAATGACTCTCAGTTCTCCCTAAATATTTAGGGAGCAATGGATTTCCACTTCGCAATGCCACCATGACTACAATGCTTTTGGCACAGTCAATACAAAGGTCTGAGACTGTACAAAACTTTAAGCAATTCTTGTACCTGACCATTCCTAACACACTTCAAAAATTGTTTACTGTTTAAAATACTGCACTGGGGCAAAGGTAAACAGGATATGTACCTGTGCAAGCTGGTTAGATTTTTATAAAAACTTGCAAAACTACAGACTGATAGTCAGTGACAAGATTTTTCATTTCCTTTTTTTCTTCATTGCAAGTAGATATAATTACAGAATAAAGTAAACCATCCCTCATTCTCCAAAATACATAATTTCTTTGCGTTTGCATATATGCTGTAACACAGATGCACAGGAACTAAAAGATTTATCTGCCAAGTGGCTCACCTCCTCCAGCAATCTGAACATGACATGACCTATTGCTAAAGTCATGCTGTATAAGTGAAAACCGGCTATTGTTAAGTAAAGAGAAGGAGTTGAGACCAGTCATAGAACATTTTTGTGTTACACTATTTTCAGGCATTCTAAAAAGCACTAGCAGCATCAGAAAAGCAAGAGGTCCATTTTTAAAAAGAATGTGAACACCATGAAAAGCTACTGAACTTAGAAATCAGCATTTCTAGAGAAACTTTGCTGATCAGTTCCAGAAATTACGTGCTACAACTTCAGTATTGCAAGTCCAGCTGGGTGTCTAAAATTCAGGTTCTCAGTTTGTATTTTGAACATCTGTCCAGTATAAGGAAAAAAAAAAAAGCTGCAACAACTAGATTTTCAAAGATTTTTATGAATGGCATATATACTATGTAGTCAGCAGAAGCTCTTCTTTTTCTGTTTCATTCTGTTTCATCTGACTCTGGACTCCAGCAAGTGCAAGCTGCCAAAAAAATTATATTTACATTTACATGGATATGGATATTTATATTTAGTTTAATAAAAAATGTACCAAAAGCTGGTACAAAACTAGTTAAACAGTGATTTGTCCTGAGTGTACCATAGCTCTTCCTTTCCTACACATTTGCATCATGACCAGAATTGCCATTTCCTAGAGGCCTGTGGAAATACGCAAGTCCCTGATACTTACAGATTAAATACAGATATCTAAGATTTTCCAGAAAAATCATCTCGGCACCAAAGCTGTACTAATGAGCATGCCGAGAACTTGGTATCGGCCTTGTTCCACCTTCAGTTTAACCACGAACTGCTTGAAGCTTAGGAAAACATGGAAGAGCCGCCTCCTGTTCCTCACAAGAAAATGGCAGAGGCATCACTGGCTGAACGAGCGGCTTCCAAGTCTTGATTTACTCTATGGCAGAACCCCTTCACCATGCCCTAAAATAACCGCTCAGAGAAAGAAGCACAAAGAGGTGGTCCCCCTTCCCGGTTTTCGAAGAAAGGAGCTCATACGTCTCGCTGCACAAGGTGCTCGAGTACGTGCCACAGCCTCACAGAGGGGAATGGTAATGGAAACGTGCCTCAGCCGCGGCTGCCCCAAAGCTGCCCCTGAGAGCTTGCTGCCTCTTGCGAGTGCGTGTTGAATGTCTCCCCGTGGACTACGCGGAAAATTTAGATATCCAAACTGGAGCCTTGAGGGGCAGACTCGAAAAGCTGGTGCAAGGTCTCGTGCTGCAAAAATCTAAAGGCGCCCTTTTGCCCCAACCCCATTGTTCATCTGTAAACATTTATTTGGATGCTTAAGAAATGAAAAATGAGCCATCTGTGCTTCAAATCCCCATGCTGTCTATGTAAAAATACCCAATGCCAATTAGTAAGCTGTTTTTAAATTATCTTTATATGCAATTATTGCTTTTTCGCTGTACAAAAGCAGGTTTAGGTCCTTTTCTCCCTTTGAACTAGACTGATTTAACTGAAGATGTGCTAAAAGACCATAAATTAAGAGATAAAAGCAGAGTGTAGGGTTAGAAGGAGATGCCCTTTGGGACATTTAAAGTTGATGTCAAACCCAGAATTCTTTCACGGCTTTAATAATGATTTAACATATCTTTTCATGACTGTAACAGCATCCACTATACGGAGATAATTGTCATTTTTTTCCATTTCCTATGGTATTTATATGGTTGAATTAAATATATTTTATGGTTTTTTACTACTAGCAATTGGTAAAATTGCTTTGATTGTTTTTTCTCTTTTTGAAACCTTGTGTGGTTGTCTGAGTTGCTTACCAATAGAGAAAAATAAAAATATACAAAATGATAGCATAAAGAAAATGTATCTAAAAACTGTCGTTTTGTCAAACAAGTTTAAAAGTCTTTATGAGCATGAAACAATCTGTATACTAGTAGAAATCTTGCCTCTATTGGCCTGTTGTGACTTTGTTCCTGTATACCTTATGCCCACGACAGACTGGAACAGAGGAAATGTTAACCTGTCTTCAGTCAAGATTATTCAATGACATCCACAGCATTAGGTGAGCATCTTCCTATTAAAAACTGCCAACATCTAGAGGAAGAAATATTTTACTAATGGTCTTCACCTCCTTGTCAAGTGACTGTTCATTTGTCTGCGTTGTTTCATACTAGTTTGTTAACAAGTTCTGCATATGCATTTCTGGTTGTTTCAAATAAATGTTGCCTTTGCAAAGGCAAAGATCTTTGTGATGCTGTGATTCCCTAGATACTAGAAAATGTCAAAGGAGTTATCACTTAAAATATTACTTATATTTACTAATGCTAATACTAATTCATCTTTTACTTATACCAAGGACGGGAAGGAGAGTACTAAGATGCCACTGACTCACTGATTTATTCTGTCCTTTCAAAAGGTAGAATGGTCTGTCAGACTTTCTTACTGAAAAGAAAATATGGGTTGAATATACCTGGCTTGTACATGCCCTTCTCCTTTGTCAGGTATTGGCTCTTTACTCATTGATACCAAGATCTGATGTATGTATTCAATCAGAGAGGTGTTTTTTCTCTGAGAACAGTTGACTCACTTCATGAGAAAAAGATCTGAAATTTGTCAAAGTGACCAGAATGTACCAATGTGTCCTTTTTTGTAGCATTTCTTGGTATGTGAGTTTCTACATTTTCTTCTACATTTGACAGCTTATAATCACTATTAATTTCCTCTGATAAATGATGTCTTTGGCCCATAACAGTAAACACTTGGAGCAATATTTGGATTTTGATTTCTCTCAATGTGCAATGCTTGGCCATGTCAAATTCATAGATGGTGCTCTTAGATGGTGTTTGACATATTTGGCTTAATGAAAGCTCTCTCTTGTCTTCCTGTGTTTGTTTCTTCCATTTTGAATTATACCTGTTCTAGTTTTGCATATCCTGAGCTTTGGGAGGATCTGAACAAGGAAGATACGGTGATTTCAGCAAATACATCACCTCTAGCTGTTTACAGTGTGAGAAGGACCAAAATTCTCTTTCCATTAGTTGCATTCCACAGATAAATTTATGAAATATTATTTTAGCTATGGCAGAAAACACAGTCAGAAAAAAAAAGGGGGATAAGATTTTGGTATGATGTTACTCAGAGAAGAACCAAAGAAAAACCTCTTTTTTCATCTCCGCTATCATTCTGTGTTGCCTAGCAATTCATGTTAATTACATTACTTTCTTTAACTCTTATAAAGGAAACAATGGATCTAAGAAATACAAAATCCTATATATGTAATACTAAAAAAAGAAGTTGATCCTAGCATTTAAACCCAAAAAATGAAAACAAGATGCAGTCTCCCTATTTTTCCAATTTTTTAATTCCAGGAGAAAAAAAAATCAATGCACTAGGCAAAAATACATATTGCGGTATATATATTAAAACTCTGAAACCTGTGGCTGGAGGTTTGATTTACCTTTTCTAAAATCTCAGTTAAGTGAAATATAAGCTGGTTTTATCTGTCAATAATTTAGAAAATATGCTGACAAAACGGTAGCACAAACTGATCTTTGAAACACCTATATCTAGTTTGCATAGTAAAGAAAAATATACAATATTCATTAGCAATGTATAGTAATGGATTATAATTCTTGGGCTATAATCAAAGATTTATTTCAAAATATATGATTAAACTATGATAAAGCCATGGGCAAGTATATTCAAACATGTCAGTATAGTTGTTATAGCTGATAATATACATATGATTTCAGGGTCTCAGAAATTAGAAGAAAAAAATCCTTTAATTAAGACATCTTTTAGCTGTAGCTCATAATAACTGGCATAAAAATGGCTGCCAGAAAAAGAGTAACACTTTTCTAAAGCATAGAAACATGCAATTTCTGGCTTATTTCTTTCATTCCTGATTATGAATGGCATGCTATGCTTTTGCCTCTAACATCAGTAAACAGATAAAAAATAAAACCAAAAAGGAGAATGAAAATGTTGAGAACTGCAGGAACTGAAAAATGCCAGACATGTCTATACTAATGTTTAATAAAATGCGTGCATAAAAAACAAAGGAAAAAAAAAACCTTTGTTTGCTGTTATGTGGAAACATGAGAAATGCGATACCACTTGACTGCTTCTGGGTTTTAATTTACACCAAAACCACAAATGAAACTGGCTTTACTCAACACAATTTAAAAAATATGAATTACTTTACACATGCACTATATTTCTGATGCTCAAAACATTGTGATATTGTGCTGCAGCCAGCCAGGTATATGTTGACCTTAACATCTAATGAAAGCACAGTTATACTAGGTTTGTGATTTCCTTCTCTGTGTCTTCCTTCACGTCCATGGTTAAGATGTTTCTGCCCCACAGCTCCCTACAAGCATCCCATTTTGATAAAATTACTTCCCTTTCAGCTGACAGAAGAGACACAACAAGCCATTTAGTTTGGGTTACATGACCTACCAGGATTAGCCCCATGACTTTATACTGAGATGGATTAGGGGGTTTCACAGGGTCACTGACAGAGCTCAGACTTCTAGAGGTTTTAAGACTCACTCATCCTCTTCTTCTAAACCTCTCATTCTCACTTACGTTTCAAGATAACACTGTGTGGGCTTTCTTGCTTGCAAACTTCTGTTTTAAACAGCTGTGAGATTAATGTGTCAGCCACTGGCTAATTTTTCTGCTACTGGACCTATAGCTCATCCCTTATCCCTGCCTCTGATACATTGATGCTGTGGTCATGTTGCGACTCAAGCTTAACAAAACTGGGTGTAAACTCTTTTTCTCCTATACACTCTCATTTCCTCCTTCTCTGCCTACTTGTAAAGAAACCCCCCAATCCTTCGTACTCAAATCTTTTTGGACTTTTGCCTTTTTCTTGCCCAGCAAACTCAGGCTTTTCATCCTCAGCAGATGCCAGGGTCACCCTCTCCTCTACTTACTCTCTGCCAGGTTTTCCCCCCTGGCTTGTGTTATATCACACCTGGATTTCTGCCCAGTTTGCCTTTCTGGACTTTCTTATGGACTTATGCCAAATACTATTACTCAGGCTATGTTTGTTATTTGCTGATGTGAACTCTCTGATTTCACTAACTTGCTCAGCTGACATCTCTCCTGGCATGGCCTCTCCAGTTCTCCATTTACCATAACAACTGATTTTGGCTTCTTTTAAGCACCTCAATAACTCTGCACATCTCATTGTCCCTTGCTGAGGTTCATTCTGATCCTTTCTTCCTTATGCCACCATACCTAGCCTCATCTCCTGGTTTCATAGCTTCAGCCACATTTGCCTCTGCCTTTTATTACACAACTGAAAGTTAATTAGTACTCATGCCAGAAAGTTTCCACTCTGTACCCATTTATGTCTTTTTAATTCCAGTCATACCTACAAGGAGTCAAACAACTTTTTTCTTCCTGTTTTGTAAAGAACTCTCTTTTTTCCACTAAACTCTCTCTATTTTTCTACCCTTTGCCCACCATTCTTTTTGTCCTTGGAGAGGACCTAACAAGTCATGGATTACCATGTGAACAGTACCATTATAACGTAAAAGACCTCTTCTGAGCATTTCTCTGAGGTAGTTCCAAACAAAACCAGTTGATTTGGTCAGGTCCTCATTTAAAGGTCATTCCTTTGACATGTTCAAGGTTATCCCTAAACTGCATTCCAAAGGAATGACAAGAAATTTTATAGACATGCCCAAGCTACCAAGCTCAAGGCCCTTGTTCAAGTTACCTCGATGAAGCACCTACAGAGTGTAGCACAGCAGTACAAAGCACAGTTTGAACCATGGAATGGAGTTTTCACAGAAGATTTTACAAATCTTCTTGTTTTAAAGCACATTCCACATGCAAGATTTCATTCAATGGATGTGACATGCAGAACCGTCTGCTCCCTAAGGAAAGTGGGTTCATGCAGGAATATGTTGAGCCCATGGCATGTTCTGAATTGCTTCATGTTCAATGAAATCTGCTACAGGATTCAGGTGCCACTAGATTATTTCATGTAAACTCATACAGTCTTCTCCACAGTTAAAACATCTAATTAATCTATTTCTAAACTTAAAGAGTTACATTAAAATGAGTTACCTTTTCTTGATATTGTCGCCGTGAGGAATCCAGAGACTGAATGAGGGCAGTGGCGTGACCAACAAACATGGCATAACAAGTAGCCCCCACAATCATACTCAACATGGTTATCCAGAGGTCGGACATGCTGACGGGGGCACGGGCTCCATAACCAATGCAGAGCATATGGCTCATGGCTTTGAAGAGTGCATATGAATACTGCTTTCCCCAGGAATCGTTCTGCAAGAAAAGAGACAAGTGACTGAGCCAGCAAGCAGCTGAAGGGTAAAATACATTTGTACCTCTGTAGTGGATCATAGATTACTGGCTCTGAATGAGAAGTCTGGTAATATACCCTCTGTAGATTAGAAGAGATATTCCTTCTAAAATAATTGTTAGGTAAAGCATTGGAGATTCTGCCAGATAGTACAGTGAGATGAAATAAAATGCATGATCGTGTTCTTCAACATGTGTGTTAACCTAATTACAAGGAGACTAAAGGTCAATTTTATTTTACAGCCCAGGGCAGACAGATTAAGAAAGAACTGAACACGCAGGCTTATCAAGCACAAGAAGGTATTATTTTGTTTTAATATGCATGAACATACTCCCATGGCCCCATTACTTTCTTTTCAGAGTTGTCCATTTTAACACATACCACATTTCATCTTACCAGCTGTTTCACTTCAAAGGACAGAAAAAAAAAGTGCTACTTGTTGTAATGTCTGCTTATTCTGTTTTTTCTTGTAATACTGTGTTTATAACAGAAGCATCTCAGTTCAAAAGACAACTGTTTATTCTGCAATCATGGCAAAGCCATGTTCATAGCCATGGTCTGTGAAACACAGCTCAAAAGAAAAGATGAATACCTGTATCTGCATTTCTGAATGTATAACTACCCCTCCCCATTCTCTCTGGGAGGTTAGAAGGACCTGACAGCTCACTTTCAAGCTTTTAAAATTGTCAAGGTGCTGTCAGCATCCTCCTTTAGCTTTACACAGAGACAGTCAAAGGGGCTGTTCCCAGAGAAAAGCAAATGCTTTAATACACTCCAAAAAGCCCTGGGACTCCTTGTCAGATTTTCCTATTTATTTTCCTTGCCAAAGGGATGAAACAAGAACAGTTTTATAGCTGTTGATCATCCAGTGCCCAGGAAAACAAATTGGGTTTGGAGAAAACTCAAAGAACTGCGAACAATTTCAGAAATGAAGAAGGGAAGAAGGAAGAACTGGCATGACATTAGTAAGATTAGGCAGATATCCAGTGTAGTGTCTAATATAGAGGATCAAAAATAATAATTCTGTTAATGTAATCTCCAAATCAGAAGTAGCATTTATGTATAAAATTTACATATGAAATATCAATATTTGTGTCTCTTTCTCACCCATACAAGCTTTGCTCAAATGCTCTTCTTTCTCAAAGAGCTTCAGGCTTGCTCTCTTGCCATTTAAATGCCAAGACTACTGACTACTCTTGTCCTTTTCATCTATTAAAATGCTTTTTCTAGAACCCCTACTAGCTAAAATGACTGGTAACAGGCAATAAGCTAACAATTCTTGGACTGCAGATGACAAAGTTACTGTTTATCCACTAATATAATAACTTACAAATTAATGGTTCCTCTGTATTTACACTTCTTTTACTTTCTAAGTTAAAGCTTTTCAGATTTCTCAGCTGTTTTTGTCTTCACCAGTGAATATTCTGTGTTGTAAATACTGCTAAGGAATAGGTTTCCGAAAACCGAAAGAAAAAAGAGTACCATCT
>NW_010561417.1:1484-2218 GCF_000687285.1 Phaethon lepturus | reverse complement strand
GGGGGGGGGGGGGGGGGGGGTTCACTGAGTAATGAGGAAATTTTCCTTTTATTTTGGACTTTAAAAAATGCTCAAAAAATTAAAGACATGCAGAAGCTTCCCTGAAAATATCCACTTCGGGATTTAAATACCCAGCTGGAGAGCACAGAAACCCCTTGCCATCTGGGTCAGTACAGGTATTTTAATGCAAGTTCCCTCCCTCTCAGGAAAGCAGCTTACAGCAATCAAGGCACAGTCTATTTTGATGGACTTTCCTTCCAGCTGGTATCAATCTCCTTTAGGTAGAAATAATTAATAACGGAATTGTTAGAGACCCATACCAAACTGTTTAGCAGTTGCAGCTTTATATAGACTACATTGGTGTCCTGGTTTCAGCCAGGGTAGAGTTAATTTTCTGCACAGAAGCTAGCGTGAGGCTATGTTTTGGATTTGGGATGAGAAAATGTTGATAAGGTGCTGATGTTTTGAGGTGTTGCTAAGTAGTCAAGGACAGTCCAGCTTCTCGTGCTGGCCTGCTAGCAAGAAGGTTGCAGGAGCATGGGAAGCTGGAGGGGACACAGCCAGGACAGCTGACCCAGGCTGGCCAAAGGTATATTCCATACCATACAACGTCATGCCCAGTACATAAACTGGAGTTGGCCGGGGGGTGGGAATCGCAGCTTGGGGACGGGCTATCGATCACCAGGTGGTGAGCAATCGCTGTATTGGGCATCACTCGTTCTTGTACATTCCTT
>NW_010561417.1:0-1330 GCF_000687285.1 Phaethon lepturus | reverse complement strand
TGAGCGAGCGGCTGCGTGGTGCTTGGTTGCTGGCTGGGGCTAAACCACGACAATTGGGGAAAACAATAAACTACTTGGTGGAGAAAAAATATCTGTTTTTTAAGGCTACAAGTAGCATTATTAAAGACACAGTATTCTGGAGGTTATAAGGTCAGACCTCAGTTCTTGTGGGGCTCATACAGCAGATCTTACCCCTAAACTGTATTGTTTAGCATAATTTTTATAAACATTAAATCAAAATGAAAGCTGATTTTGATCTTGTCTATGAATATCTTCTATCATATCCTGGGTGTGATGAGCCTCAATTAAAATTCTTTCAGAAAAATCATATTTCTACATCAAAGTCTTTGAGTTAATCCAAAAGATTGTTGATTTTAATTCTTGACTGAGATCCTTTCCAAGTCTGTGAACTACAGTTTTAAGTAAAATACCCTTGTCTTTAAGAAAGAATACGAAAATGGAAGTGAGGAGAAGAAAGAAGAAAAAAAATACAGGAATGCTTTCCACTAAGTATGTAACAAACTGAGTGAAAAATAAATTAAATACTACTTGAAAAGTAGTACCATGAGGGATACTTGGGCTGTAATGACAGAAGAGAAATAACTAAAAATGCACAACCAAATAAACAAATTTTAACCATGTATCTACCTTCATATATAAGCCAAAGGAGGATCCAACATCTCAAATAGTCATGACTGCATCTGAATCCAGAACGGAGGTCCAGGCCATCTCAAATGACCACTTTGCTATACAGGAGGCATTAGATACTATTGTGTAGCTTGTGATAGACCTTGTTACAGGCTAGGCACATTTCTGATATTTGTGAATGGATGGTCCTGAGGAGCTGGTCCTCAGATGGGTAGCAGAAGGAGTTTAGCAGAAGTTTAGCAGAAGGAGTTTTTTCTTCTTTTTTTAGAAGGAGTTTAGCGGAAGGAGAAAAAGACCTGGTGAGAAAGCCTGACAAAACATTTGAATTCAACTTGGATTTGTCTGAAGATGCTGTTGCTGAAAATACTTGCCAATGCTTTTTTATTTGTTTATTTTTCTTAATAATCAATCAATTCTTCCAGAATCGGTTGCAAACATTGCTCTTTTTAGTTTCTATGGGATTTTTTTCAAGATTATGCTGAACAAATACCATTGTGGAGGGGACAAATTTCAGTACTTACTTGTGTTCACAGAATCACAGAATCATTAAGGTTGGAAAAGACCTTTAAGATCCTCAAGTCCAACCACCAACCCAACACCACCATGCCCACTAAACCATGTCCTGAAGTGTCACATCTACACATTTTTTATAATACTTCCAGTGATGGTGACTCCACTACCT
>NW_010561416.1:53858-60666 GCF_000687285.1 Phaethon lepturus | reverse complement strand
GAGGGCAGTGACAGGGTGGCTTTGGGGGGCATTTGGCATCTAACCAGGGTCAACCCACCACAAGGCCACACTTCTAAACAAGCCTCCATCTGGTGTCTGTAATGGGAGGATGAATCACGGATCTTTTGATTATCTCATCCCCTCTCTGATTTTGCTGTGGATTGTGGTCTTCAACACGCAGTGATGTGCCCCGCTCCGAGACTGCAGGACTTAGACTGAGCAAATCTCTCATAGCTTGCCTGCATTTTGAGCCTTCCTTCTCCATAACCTGCAGTATCCAGACTTTATTGGGAAGCTTTCACTGACTGCATTGACCTCCTTGTTCTGAAATAATCAGGCCCGCCTCAGTGCATGGCAGCAGAACTTCCTGCAGTCAGAAAAAAAGGACAACTTTCTGCCAGCTCCCTCACTATGGGTTTTTCGTGGAAGCAAAGCAAAGCTCTCTCAGCCTTTTCCTGCCACCTTCCAGAGCAACAGGGCTTCCGTTCCAAAGGACACCTCAGCAGCTTTGCTCTTTCAGGCCACTTTATTTATTCTTCCATGTTTCTGGGACTGACTGGGGCTTAGGAATAACATTGAACCTAAGTGTTTTAAAAGACCTGTTTCCTACAGATGTGCATAGTACTTGCCCCTGGATTATAGGGGGGGAGAGGGTCCTGCACTGCTTGTCCTGATGACCCACCTCTGCAGCTAAGCTTCTCTGCAGTACCCCTCCCAACACTGCCACGAGCACTGACCCCTGCGGGCACCCACACAGCTCACCATGTCATGGGCCCCGTATGGCTTCCAGCAGTAGAGCTGCACCAGCAAAAGAGGTTAAGAGCAGCTTTCAACTGTCTCCAAGCCTCTTTCTGCATTCCTCCCAGATGTCAGAGTCTCTGTATCCCAGATGACTGACTGACTGACTGTCTGCACATCTAGCAGAGACTCTTCTGTGTAGCTCCCTTTCTATGTGTGGAAACAATTTAGTCAGGAAGGAGTTAATGTGTTTCTATCATTTTCAGCTGTCTGTGAACCAACAGAAGCAGACACATGTGATTAGTTTGGGTCTCAAAGGTTGCAGGTGCAAGTCCTTGCTATTTTACAAGCCACCACTGTACTTCAGCTCCCAAGCCATAGTGGGGTTAAACAGATTTACCCTTTCTCACCTGGGAGCTGTAAGGGTAAATGCATTAAACGGTAAAGCCCTGGCAACTCAGGGGCCCCGCATGGTATAAACAATTCAGGCAAACCAGTTCATGTTTCCTCATACCACTTTCTTCAATAGCATGGCATGTTTTTTGTTTTCTGTAAAGTAGCGTGCCTTCCCTGTTCAGCTCAAATGAACATATTCGCATGCCATCATTTCCAGTCACTTCAGAAGTACCTCTCCCCATTCCCACACCTGGCTAGGGACATCGCACATTTGCCAATATTCAGTTCTGGTTTTCTTCCTTTTTTTTTTTTTTTTATTTCTCTGCAGGAGACAACACCACTTTTCTCAGTGTTCTACAACACGACTGTAAATTCAGTAAGTACATTGCATATGTATGTATATTGCACATCGTATGCAATGATGAAGATAAACTGACTACTCACTGTCATGTTATCTATAGGAGCTGGGGGGTGGGATTCTGGAATAGAAATTGCTGTTTTTATGGATGAGTGTTGATGCAGATCTTCTGACAGACTGTCCTAATGCCTCTGACATTATATTGTAGCAGTAAAGACAGGCAAGATGCTTAAAGTACCCAGATTCCCACATTTGTGCCTGTTTTCCTGTTTATTTAGAAATGAGCAAATCCAGCTAGAGGTGACTTTGCTAAGCCTGTAATGCAGCTGAACTTTCTTCCCGTGCCTTTCACTGATGGGAACATGAATGTCGTTTCAGATTCAGTTTTTGTTCTCTCCCAGTGACAGAGGGGGTGATGAGATGGGCGGGCCATTAGCCATCACACCAGTTGTCAGAGGGTCCTTTACATGTCCTGCCACTCAAGATACATGTCACTGCTAATTCTTGGCTAAAGACATGGGGTTTAGCCTCTCTCCTCCCACAAAAAGTTGTGGGCATACAAAGATCTGGGCTTTCTAATCCTACCTTTCTGCTTGCTATGCTATGAAATGTAGTCTCCGCTCTGATGCAGAGACTCTTTCTGGTTTTGCCTCTTCCCAGCCAGGGTTCAATGGCATTTTACTGTTGAGATATCCAGCCAGGATCAATTGCATTTTTCTGCTGAATTATAGACATTGTGTACGACCAGTCCAGCCACAACTTGCCTCAGAAGGGGGAAGGGCAATTTTTCTGTCTGCTGAGTTACTGAAAGGTGGATGTACCTGTGGGTACTGATCATGTTTGTGCTTCATTGAACGGACAACTGTTCGCTGCGGGGGCCAGAGGAGACCTGGCTGACATGTGAGGAGGCGTGTACAGCTCTTGAGCTCTGGCCTGTTCGCAGAGTCCGCTCCCACAGCTGCCTGCCGTGGACGCTGCGTCCTGTGGCGCTCAGCTGTAGCAATATCAGCTCGAGACGGTGGGCCAGCCTGGCAGAGGGATAACAAGTGAGGCACCTGCTGTCATCACTGCCTGCGTGGTGGACTTCCTCCTTGCTGGAGCCGATTGTGACGTTTTGCAATGGTTAGAAAAAGCCGGAGGGTTTTGGTTTGGGGTACACCACTTGTGCCAGTGCCCTCCGCTGCATACCTTGCATCTGCAAGCCAAGGCACTGACTGATCCTCCAGGCAAGGCTGTGCAGGCAGCTGCCTCCAGCATCGTGGCAAGGACAGAAAGCAGACTGTTGCAAAAGCACATCTTTTCTCGGGGCTCCCCACTCCCCTTTGTGCTGCTTGTCCTTCTGAATCCAGCTTTCTCTGGCATATATTTGTGCTTATCTCTTGTATATGCTTTGTATAGGCTTTTTTTCAGCCTCAAGCCCCTTTTCGAGGAAAAACATACATTCCTTCCATTCAGTCAGAGCCATTGTTGGAAGGACCAGAGTTTGTGTTGTGACCTCTGGGCACAGCTGGGTGCTCCATGTGTTACTGACTTCATGGTGTTGTTGGAGTCTTGCAACTGCTCACTTAGCCTCTCTCTCCTTGCTTGCTTTGTATGAAAAACTTTTTTGTGAATGTTCTATAACCATCTTATTTCTAGACTTCTGCACATACATCTGGAAGCACAGCTGTCCAGGCAGATTGTTCTTCAGGGGTAAGAGTTCATTTCATTATTTAGTGCAATTGATTACATGGAGTGTTTTCCCTCTGAGATCAAATCTCTGCCTCCCCTGTCCATCCCACCGTGCAGTACAGCCGGGCTGGATGCCGCTGTTTTGATCCAGGGCTGCATTTTTATTCCTCACGTTAGCTTTTCTTGCTGTTGTATGGTAGCCACTTGCTCGGCTGCTAAGCACAGAACTAAAGGATCACACTGCATACATTTGACCTGACTGTCTTTCTTTGTAAGTTAGTATGAGCCCTGGGTGATTGGAGTAGCCGCGGGGGTACCCAGCATTCTGGCCTTGGTCCTTGCAGTCATCTTGGTGGTGGTCTGTGTTCTCCAGTGGAAGAACTACAGCTGGAATCAGGTGACTACCTTCCATCTTCTGGGTGCCTTGCTATTCCAAGCCTAGACCTCCACATCAGAAACCTGATTCAACCCCTTCTGAAGCTCTGGGGAATTTCAGGACCAAATCTCTTGGCACTCAGACTGTCTCTGCTCTGTCTCTCAAAGGCTGGACCTCAGCCTAGGAGTTGAAGTTTCATAAGGACAAAAGAGAAATTCATGTGAAAATATTGAAGGGGCACTGCCAAGTGGTCTGTTAAGTAGCAGGAAATTAAAAAACCACGAACTATCACCGCTGTTCTCCAGTGGATTTCTCTGTCATTTCCCACAGGAAATCATTCATTTAGGGATCTTCTCACTCAAAAATGGTGTTACTTAGCTCCAGAAGTACTGCCAAGGTGTTTTGCAGTATGTTTACTTTGGTCAGCTTTTTCCTCTGTTCAAGCCCATGGGGTGGGTCTTCGTGCTCTGCCTACCTCCCCAGTGCTGGGGTAGAGTTAGGAATTTCTGTAGCATCACGCTTCCTTCCTCTGTGGTGAAAAAATCGCCCACACCACCAAAGAGACAGTCAACCTGCCTATAGAGGAAGAATGCCATGAAGTGTTCTGGCAGCCAGACATTGACAGTTCTACCTAAAAGGGCCCTTTCCTTCCCCTGCCACTTTACAGATGCTTTTAACCAGCTCTAGTTACTTGCATGGGTCTTTGTTTCCTTACTTTAGAAAGGAAGGTGTAACAGTACTGAGGAAGATGATCTCCCTGTAGTTGTTGTTGGTTAGCATGACATTTTTATTTCTTTTTTTTTTTTTTTTTTTTTTCCTGGGTGTAAATGTGAAAATGAGGGTTTTCCCCTGTGTTAAAAGACCAGACAGATTTTGGATGTTCTAATAAAGGCAGCACTCAGTCATTGAGGTTTTCCCTCTGCAAGGTCATTCTCATGGGCAGGAATTAAGTGGACCCTGTGATTATTCCAAATGAAATAGTGGTTTGCTATCCAGCTTAGAGTATGTTGGCTGTTATCCCCACTATTATCCCCTGTGTGGTTATTTATCCCCTATGTCCTGAGTTCTGGAGCTGTTTAGTAACAGAACATTTTCTCATTGCCCTGTACTTCTGACGGAGTTTGTGAATTGATAGATGTTGCTTGTCACTGTTTCGTTCATTGTTTCAGCCGAATCAACATCCCAATGGGCAGGAAGAACATGAATATGAATCATTCCCTCCCAGACCTCCAGACGTAAGTCATCTATTAACTGATTCTCTACATAGCACACATGCTGCTGAGTTACTAAATGCAGGACTGGCTTTAAGGGTAGCCCTAGACTAATAGAGACCTCCTGGTAATCTGTCTCCCCATGCTTGCCTGGTTTTTTCTACACGACTGCTGTTTCTGGTTGCATGTCTGTCCATTTGATGCAATCCCAGAAGAGAGGCCAGCAATGGTTTGCCATTGTTTTAGAGTACAAACGCATTAGAGCTGCATCCTGCATGGCCAAAAATGGAGGGAGAAGGAGGGATGAATCTGAGATGTTAGCAAATATGAAATTTTCTTCAAAATACTGCTAAACATTTCCAAAGGGAGGTGGAAATTCTTGCATATGCAGTACTCACAAGGTCTCTGAGTACCTTGTGACAACCATCACAGAAATGATATTTTGCCTCTAGGACTTTTATATGACCATGATGCAGGGGACAACAAATATCTACGTAAATGAAGATCAAGACAAACACTGCAAACCAGACATCCAAACACAACCAAAGCCCATGAGGACAAAGAAGCCCAGAAGAGAGACACCTGTGGTGGAATCCATTTATGAAAACCATCCGCCCTATCACTGAAAGAAAAGCACCAAACAGTGGCTGGGGCCAGAAATAACAGACACAATCCTTTTCCTGGACACCAGGGGTCACATGGTTGCAGTTTATGAACAAGAGAGTTTTCTCTTTGTGCATACGTGAAATTCTATGGAGAACAGGACAAAGAGACTTTGGATGGGGAAAGACCTTATTTGCAATGATGCCTTCTGAGATGTGGAAGCAAAATCAGATTCCCCTGGAGTACCTAAGACATGGTTTTGCTGTCCTCCTAAATTAATTCATTTTAATAAAGAACATTTAAGTCCTTGCAGTGATACTAATGGTAGAAAAGAGCAACCAGGGAGTTGGTTGGAATCCCCATCACTCAGGTGCCCGAGTTCCTCACAGCAGTCTGGAGACAGGGATGCATTCTCCTCTTCATTTGGCAGAAGGAGTCCAGACCATGTGTGAGATTAAATGATATGCCCAAGAAAACTGGAAGCAGAATGCAACTCCAGTTGCAGAACTTAGTCCCCATGATAGCAACTTCCTTTAGTTCTCAGCTGTTCCTTACCTGCATTGGCCTCTCACTCATGCTGTTCTCTCATCTGTACCGTGGCATTTCAGCTGGGAGGTGGGGTGGGAGTGTGATTCAGGAAGGAGACACCATCCAGAGAAATGGTCTTCTCAGCAGCCCCATCTTGATTCAGGAGTGGGTGCTGAGAAGCCACAGTGACATTTGGTGTGGGGGGTGGGTTTGTTTAGCCACAGTGACAGGCGGGGTTGTGCTGGCAAGTGCCTCAGGGAGAGCAGAAGGCCTGGGGGAGATGGTGGGAGGAGGACAGAGAGGAGCTATAGGGAAGGTGCTCCCAGCTTGTGGAAAGGCTGGGCCATAAAGTGCCTGAGAAATGAGAGAGGCCCCTAGGAACAGCCAGAGGTCCCATCGAGGGGGTGAAGGCAGCCTCTGGACTCGGGGGGAGCAGCTTCATCTGGCTGTGGGCAGCAGGATGGGCAGCCCCACGAACGGCAGGTAGAGCTGCTGATAGCCCCCAGGCTGCAGGACCCCCTTCCCCTCCCACACCGTGAGCCTTCTCGACTGCTGCTGTGCTGTGGCTGGCCAACCCTTGCAGGCGGCAGCAGTGGGTCCAGTGGATGAAGCAGGCAGGACCCTTGCCCCGGGAGGGAGAGACCTTCCCACATGGTGCTGGCCACAGGTGCTGCAGACCTACTTGGCAGTGGAGCAGCAGATGTGGGTGCTGCCCCAACCTGAAGGAAATAACAACTCAAATCCTCATAAACAGATTTTTCTTTATTGGGTCATTAATGTACACATGTGCAGCGCTATCCAGCTGCAAAGCATGCTGCTCTTGGTGGGACATGCGCTGCGGGAGAAGCAGGTTGTGGGCAGCCATGGGAGCCGTGATTGTGAGAAAATCAGCTGTTTGATGCAGCCACTGCGTTCAATGAGCCCGTG
>NW_010561416.1:23624-53827 GCF_000687285.1 Phaethon lepturus | reverse complement strand
GTCGGTGCAACAGGCTGCAGTGTCACCCAGGGTCTCCTTGCGATGTGGTGGAGCAGTTCTGGGAGGCTTTGAAGGTATCTGCTCTCTGCACGGACCTGCATTTGGGCTGCCTTCCTGGAAGCCTTGGAAAGGCGGGCCCATGCTCCTGCCATTGGTTTTAGTAAGGGAGATGTAAAGGAGTAGCCAGGCTCAGGACACTGTGGAGAGTGGTTCTGTGCTTCTCAGCGGGGGAGGGCACAGAGCTGGTAGACAGGAGGTACATTGCCTGTCCCGCTCAATGTCGGGGTTATGTCGAGTTCCTGGGGGTCAACGACAGGCTTCAAGGTAAAGTTCTGCAAGATGGTTGCCATGAGTAAGAATATCTCCATGCGTGCCAGGCCCTCTCCAGGGCATATTCGCTTCCCTGGAAGTGAAGACAGCAAATCGCGCTCAACCGGTGTTGCTGAGTAGAACCAGAGTTTGTACTACGCAGATGTGTCGCGCAGCTTTATTTACCAGATACAGCCACAGCAGTGAGAGGGCTGTCAGGATTACTGAGGACATTTGCAAGAGAAGAGTTTGTTGGAGAAAGGCCGTTGGCAGTTTGGTTGTGTGTGTGAGGAACAGGAGCAGAAGTCTTAAACGTGGAGGGGGCATCACAGGAGGCAAGATGAGGGAGAGCAAGGTGATGTAAAGCATGGTGAGGAAGTGGATGGTTGGGGCTATTGGTAGGTGGGTGGTTGCATGCAGCCTGAGAGGTACTTAAGAGGTGCTGGGGAAAAGTGGAGCTACCACAGAAAGACAGGTTGGTTAAGGATGACTTTGGTGGTTGTGTAGGAAGGTGACAGGCATTTTAGAAAGTGTCAGTGGGTCCTGTTCATGTCATTGCGTCGGCATTTCCTAGTAGGAGGTTTGAGAAGCCACCAGGCCCAAACAAGATGGGAGATGCAGCTGGGGAAGGGAGCAGGAGGGAGGACTTATCCAGAGAGGAGTGAGCCCCAAGGAAGCACCAGTGAGACCATGCTGGGAAGAGGGAATGTGTGTTATAGGGAAGGGCAGGATGGTCCCCAGAGGAGGGGTCAACAGAGAGAGGAAGAGAGAGAAAGCCTGTGCTTTACCTGCTGAGAAGGGCATGAAGAACTCGCTCTTCCTAAAGGTGCCATTCTCATTCAAGAAATGTCCAGGGTTGAACTCATTTGGGTTTGGAAACTCTTTACTGTCATGGAGGACAGAACTGAGGATGGGAAATATTGTGGTGCCCTGAGGTAACACGAAGAGAAGAACATGAAGGGGAGGTGAGTTAGATCACTTAATCCGACTGCCTGCCAAGTGAAGACTGAGCTTCCCAGCACAGCTCTACTAGTGCCTTTGGTTTCTCTTTGGGGACCCTTCCTTTGGGGAGGCAGCTTTAGGGAGACCCTGCTAGATGTCACACCAGGAACCGTTGTTGGCTGCTCTTCCTGAATGCTCCCTCTCACTTTCAGATCTTTTATCCTCACCTTCCTCTGGTCATCTGGAGACACCCTACCTAATTCTTCCTCTTTCTTAGTGTTTCACAATAATGAACTTGTAGATGCACTATGTTCCTTCTTTCCTTTGAACCCCGAAAAGCAAAAGCACACAACATTGTGGAAATTAAACTCTCTTTCTCTCTTCTGACAAATTTCTCCTGCCATGATCCTCTTCCTTCCCTTTTCCTGACCAGCCATTGATGGGGAGGTAGGATAAATAATCCATCAGTGATGAGACAAGAGCCCTTTGCTGGAAGCTGAGCAGTTCCCCAGGTCCTGCCTTTTGATTTTACACAGACAGCTGAAAATCAAAACACCAACAGCCCGTGTGCTGCTGTTCCCCTGCCGTACGTGGTCACCCAGAAGAGCAACGAGCATTTCTGCAGAGGGCCAGGCCAGGCCTTGGGTTGCTGTAGCCCATCAGCCTGCCTCTGGCAGTGGCCAGGAGTGACTGCCTCAAGAAGTGTGTTAAGAACAGGGCAAACAGTATTTGCTTGTTCCCTTGAATGCAAACACAGCCTCCAGCACTTTGTGGCTCAGGGGCTTTCTGTGCTCAATAACCACTGACTGACTTTTCTTCCAGGCATGTGCACAGGCTTTCCTGGATGGTGGCGAGCAGTTCCACAGCTGTGCTGCCTTTTGTGTGAGGAGTCATTGCTCTGTTTTTTTGTGAACCCTCTGTGTTTCTGCAGATAGATAAAGCTGCAGAGCAAGTGAGCAAAGGCGTTGGGCAGAGCTACTGTTACAGTCTTGGCCCATGGATTGGCAAAAAGGGATTGCAAGTGAGCTACAGGATCCTGAGGATAAAACCTTCATGAAGGGCTGGGTGACAACAAGGTCAGGCCACAGCATTTGTAGCTTCTGACTTGTAGCTGACAGACTAAGCAAACACGCTGACATCTTGTTGTTGAACTTGAGGGAGCTTGCCCACTAACCTTGGGAATGACGTACTCTCTGAAGCAGGTGTCTTTGGTCACAGTGTGAGGGAGAGCCAAGGGGATGAGGGAGATGAAGCGCTGGATTTCATGGACCACTGCATCTGTGTAGGGCATCTGGGGCCGGTCAGCTACACAAGGTCTTCGTGATCGTCCTACTACCCGGTCGATCTCTTCTTGAACTTGCTCTGTCATGAGAGGCACAAAACATAAAATGTGTAAATAAAACCAAACCTTCCTAAACAGGTTGTCCTAAGCTGTCCACAAATCACAGGTGACAGGAGCATTGATGTTGATTTTGGTGTTGACTATGTTCATAGATCCACTGTGGCCTATGCAAAGAATGTCCTCCTAGTGACTTGGCTAAATAGGAGTAATGAGACATAAAGAAGTGGACACAGTCAAGTCCCTGGCTGTGAGGGGAGTGCAGTTGATGATGATGCCAGTGAAACTGAGGGATCTCTTAACTGCCACCCTGGGGAATGATGGTACAAGGACTTTGCCTGTTTGTGTAAAATATGAAAGAGACAGGACAAAAGCTGGAAGAAGGATATGGTGTTAGACACACACCCAGCCCAAAGAAATAGCTGGAGAGGAAGAGGTTACAGACTGGTACCTTGTATCTTCGGGTATTTGAGTAGAAGCAGAAGCCCATATCTTACAGTGGTGCTAGTTGTCTCAGTTCCGGCAATGAACAAGTCAAAGGTGCTGGTTACCAGGTTCTTCATGTGGAAACTGGAATTGGGATGCTCTTTCTCCTAGGGAAAAGGCTGGGCTGTTTCTTTGGCTGAGCTGAGAAAAGTGGCCCTTTCTTGTGTCATCCCAGGCCTGCCTTTTCACCTAGAGCTGTGGCATTTCTCTGCTAAGGTGCAGCAGCCATCTGGGACATTGGAATGCTATCTTTGTGCAGTAAGCTCAACCCCAGAGCAACCTTCTTTCAAGCTGTGCACTAAGTGGCACATAGGTGCCTGTTTGTCCTTGCTGTGCCAACTGCTTTCCAGTGAAAAAACTGAAAGACAAGACTGCAAATGTCCCTGTGTGTCGGTGAGAGCGGATGAAAGTCTTGCTGTTGATGAAAACAGCTGCAGGTAGTGGCTGATGAGTGTGCAGACCCAGAGCTATAAGCTCTAGCACAGGCAAGATCTGGGGTATTGTTGGTGTCTTCCCGCTGCACAGCCCAGCTGCCTGAGAAGGTGTCATCCCAATGTCTGTGTTACTTAGGAGAGGGAACGGGCTCAGCATAGGAGCTAGAGGTGTATGCTGCTTCCTTACCTCCTGCATTTTGCTGAGGAAGCAGTCAATGAAATCCTGAGGAGAGCTGGGATCTAGGGAAGCTTGGTGTATCTTCACCTCCTCTGACACAAAGGCTTTTAGAGCATCAATTTCTGTGAATATTTTGTTGTGTGGACCAGGCAAGTAATCCAGGATCTTTGAGAACATCTGGTAGAGCTGGTAGGAAAGAAACAGGAAGGTCCCTAGCATGACCGTTGCCCCATCCTTTGATGTTAGCAAAAAGCCTAGGAAGGCCATAACCCTCTCAACCGAGCCAAGCAGAAGGGCTATCAGGCTGGACAGTCTGACAGGGTGGTAGGGGCTTGCTTAGTAGTAGTAGGAACCTTAGAGATGAAAAAGACTGTTCAGGACTAGGGGGAAGCTGCACTTAGCTGGCAAAGCCAACTCTGCTGGTGAGGGTGCTTCTTGCTCTTGAATGAATTCCCTCCTGTGCAGCAGAGCATTGATGGGGTCCTAGTTATAAGACTGAAATGGGACTTCATTGGGAGGCAGGCCTCCTGCTCCACTGGGAGAATGTTGCCACTGTGAAATGGCTCCTGAACGTACCTGTCCCCAGTGGGAGTTCATCATCTCAAAGATGTT
Organism: Phaethon lepturus; assembly: GCF_000687285.1. NCBI lineage: Eukaryota > Metazoa > Chordata > Aves > Phaethontiformes > Phaethontidae > Phaethon > Phaethon lepturus. The sequence goes on along the minus strand of NW_010561416.1, from coordinate 49,527 downwards.
GTTCATGTTGTTCATCAGGGCCAGGAACTTCTTGTCTTTATAGTCGTATCGTTTCCCAAAGACAATGGAGCATATGACATTGGAGATAGCACAGCTCAGCATGAAGGTTGGGTCAAAAGGTGTTCCTGTGATTTCAGAAACGTTACAAACCATGAAAAAAAACTAAATGTATGGCTGCTTATGGCTACTGTGGGTAACATGAGCTCTAGTTGTTAGTGGAAATATCAGATCACAGTCTCTGAGTGACACAGAATGGTCCTCCAAAAAGAACAGTAGGTGATCACGGAATTATGTACTGCTTTGTAATGAGGGGTAGCTGGTGCATGAACCAAACACATGGGAACTTTATAGTTCTATGCTGAAGACATGGGCTCCCTTAATACAGTCCTTTTTTTGCAAACATAAGCTGTATTAAAAATAGACCATACCCTTTGTTTTGTTGATCTCTTCCAGCAAATACTCAGTTTCCTCCTGGATCCTTTCTTCAATGCTCCTCTTCCCCATTCCAAAGTTGCGCAGGGTGCTGAGAGTGAACCGCCGGACTTGTAACCACTCCTTGTTGTTGCTAAAAATAATCCCTGCAGAGGAAGAAGGAAGAGGGAAGACCTGGCTTGAGCGTGCTGGGTGCGAGATGAAGAGAGGCTCATGGTGACAGTGAATCCTGTCCCTAGGAGAGCACTGACATGGTAGTGTTATAGAGTACTGCGGTTTGAAGGCAATCTCTCGAGGTTCTGTAGTCCAGCTGCCTGCTTTTGGCCTTCTCCACCACATACCCAACCTCCTTGTGAGCAATTCATCACTCATATCCGCACATAATTTCCCTTGCTGCAGCTAGTGGCTGTTGCTGCTTGCCCTTTCTAGCTGAAATCATCACTGAGATCAATCCATCTCCATTTGTCTGCTACCCTCTTTGGATGGTGGCAGTCAGCAATTACAGCCCACTCTGCCTTCCCTTCTCCAGGTGGGACCCACCCACTCCCTGCAGACTTCCTTTGTGCATGGTACACTCCAGCTTTAATCTGCCAGATGCACCCTCAGCCCTTCCCTCCTTCTCAGAAGGAGCTTGGTCAGCAAACATACCTAATCCATTGTTAGCCCTGTCTCCTATAGGCATGTGTCCTCTGGCAGCAAACTCGTCTGCGCGATCAATCAAGGCTTCTTTCACCACATCATGTCCGTTCAGCACCACGACTGGGTCAGAGCCCACATGCACTGTGAACACTGGTCCATACTCTTCACTGAGCTGTCAAAATGCAAGAGGGAACTTGTCCATGGAGTAGATAGGGAGGAGAAGTTGAAAAGGGCCTTACTGCTGCATCCCACTGTATGCAGTGCAGCCTCACAAACCAGCAACATCAAGATTTGGTGCACTCATTATAAATGTGGGCGTGGAGGGGGTTCCCAGCTATCAGGCCCTGAACAACAATGGCAATAGCAGTGAGGGAGAGCAGCTGAGACTCCCATGAATTTTGCGCTCCCCTAGGATTGCCATTCATCAAGCTATGGCCACAGGTTGTCCCCATGCACAGGTCGCACACATTTCTCACCCACAGAAGAAAGTAAGAAAGAAAGTGGCCTTACCTTCTGGAGGGTTTTGGCTAAGTTCTTTGGTTTCACCTGCAGCACATTACCTAGGATGGGAAGGGGAGCTGGTCCTGGAGGCATCTTCCCCTTTCCAGACCTCTTTCTCCATGCTGCGAATGAGAGCAGGCAAGCGATGCAAACCAGGAGGACAACAGTGGCTGCTCCCAGGAGCTCCATTTGCTTCTGCAGCTCAGGAGGGAGTGACTCTGGCTGCCTGAGCCCAAGCTTATATACTGAAGGGCTATGTTAGCTATGTTAGCTCAACAGCAGGTTCTGGATCACGTGGCTGAGTTAGTCAATGCTACTAGTCAATCATTTGTTAGACTGCCCTGTGTTACGAAACTAGGACTTCTCTCAGTGTTAATTGGTCATTGAAGACATGCCTTATCTCAAATGACTGCAGAGGCCAAGAGAGGTTAAGAAATTTATAATGTGTTCATAAAACTTGTTTTGTTTCCCCTAAAGTTCATTGCTAAAGAGATGACACGAGGGGTGCACTCTTCTACTGAGGCTCTCCCAGAAATTCACCGTCACAAGAGCATCTCCCAAGTACTTCAGTGCCATTTGGATTTTCTATTCTTCAGTATTGATTGTACAAGCTCTCAGTGGGGTAAGCCATCCTTGCTTGTTCCTGAAGCCTTCCTGACATTATCAGTGGAGTTTGCACTGCATGTGATATGCCAAAGAACATACCGACATGTTCTCCTCAGTGCACAGCAATTGCCTCAGTCTCTCTCCCTAGGGGTTTCTGGTCTCACAAGAGAGGAAAGTATAAAATATCCATCTAGTGAGGGCAGAAAGGTCTCCAGACATCACAGTAGACAAGAAAGGACTTTCTTGGAGGGATAAGGTAAAGACATAAGAAAAGGGGACTAGACCTTGGGACTCTGACCTCTTCAAGGTCTCCTAGAGGAGAGAAAGAGTGAGAGAAGCAAGTACAGAAGACAGAAATCAAGAACTTGAGAGGGTCTCTCGGGAATGGCTTCCCAAGCTGAGACAGAGCTGCACTTCTGAGAGGCTGGATATAGGTTAGTGCAACCTGGCAACTAGTCCTTGCACTCGCAATGACCAAAGAAGCTCACACAACCTACCGCTGGAAGCTGGCACGCACAAGTTCCTGTTTTGTTGATGTCTGACTCCAATATGAGGAACTGCACCTTTGGAAGGGCCAGAGGTGCTCTGGGAGGCTGCAGAGCATGTCTGGTGTGTTGTGAGGACTTCAAAAAGAGCTGGAGGCTTCCTGTCCAAGATTACTTCAGGGGCTGCGTACCTGCAAGGTCCCAACAGCAGTGGCAATGGCAGGTAGAAAAGACCCTTAGGGCTGTGGCACTGCCTGTGCTCAGCTTGCTCAGTCTGGCCATATCCCTCTGTCTCTCCTGAGCTCTGACGCTTTCGCAGGCAGATGGATCTCATCCAACTGAGCAGAAGGTGTTGTGAGGATAGGGGATGTGGGACTTGTTGGGAATTAGTGAGGAGCCTGAGTCAACTGGGTGCTTGGTTGGAGTGTGCTGGGTTTGCTGTGCAGCAGTATGTTAATGTGTTTCCTCTTTGCTCAGAAGTGCTAGTGAAGGCCTCAATCCCTTGCAAAAGTTTCTGTAGCTTCTCTATGAATTCTTAGGTCATCCTCACTCTCTCACATAGGTGCAATAATTTGCTAGTTGTTCTCTTTAAATCTCATTTCACTTCTTAAAGACCCATACTTGATACTTTGGTGGGAAAACTGCATTGCCAACAAGTTTGGGCTGCTTGCTGATCTGCTGGCCTAAACTGTATCAGCTCAGATGTTGCCAGGGCAGTTCCTGGAAGTTCATGTAGCTTTAGCGAATTACACTGGGTGAAAGTGGAGTTCATGGGAGTTTGCACTGCTACATGAGGTCACTCTACTGCCAGCGTTCATGACCTTAGAATCATAGAATCATAGAATCATTTAGGTTGGAAAAGACCATTAAGACCATCGAATCCAACTGTTAACCTAACACTGCCAAGTCCACCACTAAATCATGTCCCTAAGCACCACATCTACAGGTCTTTTAAATACCTCCAGGGATGGTGACTCAGACACTTCCCCGAGTAGCCTCTTCCAGTGCTTGACAACCCTCTCCATGAAGACATTTTTTCCTAATATCCATTCTAAACCTCCCCTGGCACAACTTGAGGCCATTTCCTCTTGTCCTGTCACTTGGTACTTAGGAGAAGAGACCAACACCCACCTCACTACAAGATCATTTCAGGTAGTTGCAGAGAATTATAAGCCTCTTTTACATGAACCTCCTTTTCTCCAGACTAAACAAACCCAGTTCCCTCAGCTGCTCCTCTTAAGACTTGTTCTCTAGACCCTTCACAAGCTTCATTACTCTTCTCTGGATGTGCTCCAGCATCTCAATGTCTTTCTTGTAGTGGGGGGCCCAAAACTGAACACAGGATTTGAAGTGTGGCCTCACCAGTACCGACTACAAAGGGACAATCACTTCCCTAGTCCTGCTGGCCACACTGTTTTGGATACAAGCTGGGATGCTGTCGGCCTTCTTGGCCACCTGGGCACACTGCTGGCTCATATTCAGCCAGCTGTTGACCAACACCCCCAGGTTCTTTTCTGCCGGGCAACTCTCCACCTTACCAACTTCCCTGTAAAGTTCCCTCATTCCTGGGGACAGGGGCTCACTTCTCAGCTCTGCCTCACAGTTTGTGACCTAGTTTGGGTAAAATCCCTAGGACTAGGAATACTTTCAAGATTTCTCACTTTTAGCAGGATAAAGTCATTATATTCCAAATATTCCCACCACCTGGGCAGACACACTGGGGATTTACAAAGCAGGAAAACCCATAAGACTATTCATTCACACCTTTCCCTGTGGGAAGCTGTGGGCTTTTTATGTCACAGTAGTGTCCAAAGGTTTTCTGAGTACTCACTTCTGTTTGCAGATGCTAAGAGTAGGCAGGGCTGGTCTGTGCTCTCCATCCAGGACTGTGAAATTCCAGGAAGGCCAGGCTGAAATCCCTTCCTCTCCATCTTCCCCAGGAACTTTGGGTTTAAGTTGACTGGAGGCACATATTAGGGATATTCAAAGAAAAGGCTACCAGTGTTGTAGCTTTGCCTTCTTCTCTAAAATAAAGCACAAGCTTGAAGAAAATCTGTCATCATTGTGTAGAATCTCCTGCAGGCTTGCTGCCTGCGCCTTCTCTTTTGGGACCTCAGTTCAGAAGGTGGCACTGCAAAATGCCACTCCTGCCCACTGTGCAGCCAGCATCCCTCATCCGCGGGACACTCGGTGTGGATATCCCCGCTGTCTGCAAATGCCGTTCAGCTTCTGTGGAGGAGCGTGTTGACTGGGTCATTCCTCCAAGCACTGCCATTTTGTACCATGTACGGTGCATGGTACAGGCCAGACACACAGCGATCTGTCAGAGGCAGTCCCACGATGCGCAGGGCATTTTGTACTCCTCTTCCATTTCTTGGTGGTTGTGTTTAATACCTCCTTTTCTTCCCACAGGTCTCTAGAGAGCCTTCTACAGCCAGAGCAACTCCTATACTGCAGCTATGTCTGCTCTGGTCTCAAAATTGTTAGGAGGAGAGGATTTTCTTGATGGACATCCCATGAAGATTTTAGCTTGCTGGGATCGTGATCAGCTTCACGCCAGTGGCCTACAGAGACATTTACTTCAACTACCCTTACCCTCTGCGTGTCCTGTTTGTGGTGGTCTTGGGTACTAGCTAAATTGTTGCTTACAGCTGGGTCATTGTAATGCGTGAGAACTATCGAATGGATGAAGAAGAGATTCATGAGGAAGAGATACCAGGCTACTTTCCACTGCCTATAACAATTTCTTCCAAACAAAGCATTTCATTTCCATGAATTTCAGGCTCATTTCACTTCCCTTCCATCTCTACATCAGCTGACACGGCTGTCAAGTATGTGTGTAGAAATTAGGAAAGGGTGCTTACCTGAAACCGATCTCAGCACAGGTATTGCTATACGTAACCTTTATAGGTGTGTATATATAGGTTTGTTTGGTTTTTTTACAGGTATATTTCTTATAGGTATCCCCTACAAGGAAGATGGGGACAGACTTTTTAGCAGTGCCTGTAGCAATAGCACAAGGAGTAATAGTTTTAAACTAAAAGAGGTAGGTTTAGACTAGATCTAAGGAAAAAATTTTTCACAATGAGGGTGCTGAAACACTGGCACAGGTTGCCCAGAGAGGTGGTAGATGCCCCATCCCTGGAAACATTCAGGGTCAGGTTGAATGGAGCTCTGAGCAACTTGATATAGTTGATGATATCCCTGCTCACTGGGATCTTTACCATCACTAGATGACTTTTAAAGGTCCCCTTCAACCCAAATTCTGTGATTCTATGATTCTATGATTGCGTGGTGGATCTACAGCACTCCCAATGTTGTTTCATATAGTTATTCTTCAAGGACATGTAGACATTTTTCCTGTCAGCAAAAATAAAGTATTGGTGGGTTAAAGGGTAATGGAAACTATCTCTCTATAGCTCCAAAGTACTTTGTTTATGTGTTATTGTTTATCCAATTATCAGCAGGTAACACAGTCAAATGAAGTATTCAGCAGCCACAAAGCGGCTGTGAGATTTGGGCAAGCTGTCTTGGCACAACGCTCAGCTTCTGCAGAGATGAAACCTCCCTCCCTGCCAAAGTCCAAATGTTTTTCCTGGGTGCCTCCCCACCATGGCTGCCCAGTGCCCCGGCAGGCGCTGGGACGAGCACATTCGGTTCATGAGCGCTGCTCAAACAGCAGCCACGCAGGCAGCCTGTCGAGACCCATTGGTTTCAGCCCCTGCTGTGCAGATCAGCTGAAGGAGTCTCGCACTTTGTGGAGCAGCCCTCCCGGGTGGTGCATGAAATAAGCAGTGTGCAGGGTAGGCACAGCGGCGTTCTTCACCCGCCTGGGACCACGGCGTCCGGTACAGCTGTAGAGGAAGGACGGGCTGTGGGCTGAGGTGGAAGAGCAGAAGAAATGCCTCCCCTGGACTGAGCTACTACTCGTGCCTGTTGACAAGGGCTGGCTGGAGGGGTGAGTGTGCTGCCTGCTGCACGGTGCTGTGCGGACGTCGGGGAGCTGGAGGGTCTGCCGAGAGCAGAAGTGTGGGTGGCTACCAGTGGAAGTGCATTATTAAGGGTCAAGATTAGAAATCCCACTAATCTAATCCACACGCCGTGCTGGGATGTCTGTGATGATCTAGTCCTAAAGAAATAAGCAGATTACAAAAGAACATGATGACACAGGCTATGCCAGTGCTCCTGCTGGAAAATGTAGGGCACAAAAAGGCAAGCACAAACTACGCGTGCATCACCTCTGCACCAGTGTAAAGACACGCACACCTCCATTGCGTGAATGCAGAAATATCTGTGTGGAAAGATGGACAATAAGGCTTTTACTCAGTGTGGGTGCTGTAGCCTGACCTGTGGCTGGGGAGAAGGCTCTGCAAGAGACACGCTGCAGTTAAAGGACGGCAATGGGTGCTGGCAGGCAGAGCTTTCTCTGGGATCGCAGAGGCTCCCCTTACCTGTGTTTCAGGTCCACCTTAGGGGCCCACCTGTCAATTTTTGGGAGTGGGTGTCCCACAGAACATATGGTCCTGCCACCTGGGCCTGGAACAGTCCCGCAGCTATCCCCACACAACCACAATGCAAACGGGGCTGTAGTCCACAGCCAGGAGTGTTTAAGGGGAATCACCTCCTTTTAGGTATGCAAAGCCTCCCGAGCTCCTCAGTTTTCCAGAAATGGAGGGCTATTTCTGTGCATATGTGTCGGCACCCTGTGTCTGGCATTTGAATAAGTAGCACCTTTAAAAGAGCCAAAGAACATTATCATTCAGCTTCTTGCACTCATGCCATGTAATGAGCAATTAGAGCAGCAGTAGGGTCACTTGGGGAAAAGCAGTCAGATCTCCTGAATGGGCCAGCGGTGGGAAGAGCTCAGGGTGAGAAAAAAGAGTTTGAAGACCCTCCTGGGGCTGTACAGTAAATTGCACATATGAGCTCCTCCCAGCATAGTGATATGAATACAGACCCCTCTCTTGACATAAGCTCAGCTCCTGCCCTGTGGTTTTCTTCAAAGGGTGCAAGCGGACTGTGATGTGTTCAGAGCCAGGTGAGGGCAATGGAAGGTGTTAAACTGCCGGGCTGGGTCCACCTGGATGCTTCAGGAATTTCTGATCCCAGATGGCCCCACAATTTAAAAGGGCGAGGGTCAGAGCAGCTGCTTTGTGGTCCTTAGCAAGAGAGCAGGATGGGTGTTGCAGGGCAGTCTAGGACTGTGTTTGGAGCTATGCTCTTCTGGGGGTTCCTTGGTCCTTTTGCTTTGCTTGTGGAGGCTCAGGGTAGTGTTTTTTCTGATCCTACTCTGCTGGCTTGTGGCCAAGGAAGCTTGCAGCTCACCTTACCTCCAGGCTGGGAAAGGAATGCTTCCTTTGTGCTGACTACTTGGGGTAAGTGAGGGGGGTGTCAAGGGGTTTCTTACTGCTGATATCTTGGCACAGTGCAGAGGTATGCCTGGAATGAGGAGAAAGGGGCAGGTTTTGATGTGAAGTGTTGTCTAACAGCTTCAGTGCATCTTGTGTAACCGGGGGGCTGTTTATGTGACCAGCAGTCAAGGGTTTTGGTGGAGTGCTGTGCCTGGATCTAGGCAGCCCTTGCTATGCGGTTTGCTCGCACACCCCTGCTGGCCCAGGCCCTAATACTGGCTAGGAGGCTAGGAACTTGTCTCCTACAGAAAGGTAGGATTGTAGTGGACCTTATCCTCAATGTGGGATGGTGAAGCCCTTGCTGCTGTCTTCTCTCTCCCTAGATACTGAGGGGAAGGCACATGCTCTGCAGAATGACTCTGACTGTGGGCTCACGGTATATGGGACTTCAGATGGTTCCAGGAAAGTATTGGCCTCCTATACTGGCTGTTATGTCTTTGAATGGGTGAGTGACCTTAGGGGTTCTGCTTGGACTGTGGCTGCTGCTGCTCTGGCTGCCCTGACTGGTGTGGCTCTCCCCCAGGATGGCAATTACCTCATGCTGGTTGGGCTTGAAGGAACAGATGCTGCTGGACAAAATGTTCTTCATGAAGAGAAGCTGCTCAGGTGCCCTGTGGACCTTCCTGGTAAGATTCTGACAGCTCCCTGGGAAACCTTACTTGTATCTTGTGGTGGTGAGTGTCTTTCCTTTTGGATGGCTGTTTCTAGTCAGTCTAGGGGCTGGGAAAGGGGACTTTCTGCTGTGTAGAAGACTCCCTAGAGAAAGGTTTGCACACAGGAGCCATCAATTTGCTGGGGACTTCTACCTCCTGTGCAGGGTCAGCAGGTGAATGTTTCTTGTGTCTCCTAGGCATATTCTGACTGCATGATTCCCTGCAAGTTCAAGGATTGAGCCAGAGACTAGGTACAATGATTTTCCTAACTACCAGAGTTAAACCAGAACACTTTATCTTGACAGATCCCTTGTAGTCCAGTCTCCTGTGTACAACTTCAGGGGGAGTCTCTGTTCCAGGGAAATGCAGGTCCCTTCTGAGCAGGCTTCCATGCCAGCTCCAGGCCATGTTTGACCCTCATCTGAGTCTAACTCTCCTTGATTTGTATACAGAGTCACAAACCAGGACATTTCTACCAGTGTCCTCTGTGTCTTTGTCCCCCTGCTCTTGTGCTTTAGCTGCAAACTCCTGCTGTTTCTTCCAGCCCTGGATGCTCCAAGCAGTGGTGTCTGTTCTGCTGTCCTCAGCCAAGACAGGCTGCCCTGTGCCTCCTTGCCTATCCACCAGGGAGACTGTGAAGTGCAAGGCTGCTGCTACGACCCTAGGGACAGGGTGAAGCCTTGTTACTTTGGTAACACAGGTAAGCTGAGCAATTGCCCTCCCTTCCTCCTGGAGGAGCTGGGATTCCTCACTTCCCTGGCAGACCAGGGTTGGTGTGTACTAGTCCTGCAGGTGGCTTAGGGCTATATTTTTTTTTTAGCTGCCGAGAATAGCGTGTCCCATTGAAGTGTCCAGCCCTTTCATGTGTATTGCAACAAACCTGGGTTTATGGCCAGGTGATGCTCTTAGAGCTGATTGCACTTGTCTTGCTGTGCTTAGCACTTGCTTTGGGGGTTACAGGCAGTAGAACTTGCAGGACTTGCTGGCCTTGTCTTTGCTGTGATGTTTGAGCCTCCTTTCCATCCCTCTTCTCTCTGAGCTCAAGACTAATTATATCCTTTCCTCCAGTGACAGCTCACTGCACACCAGATGGCCAGTTTTCCATTGCTGTCTCTCGGGATGTGACCCTGCCACCCATCATCCTGGACTCTGTCCAGCTGGCCAGTGGACATGGTACTGGCTGTGTCCCTGTTGTGAAAAACAGTGCCTTTGTTGTGTACCAGTTCCCACTCTCTGCCTGTGGCACCACTTTTCAGGTAAGAGCTGCAGCTGTCACTAGGTTGGAATAGCAGGAGCTTGCAGACCTGGAACAACCTGATGTGGCTTTGGCTACTTAATGGGTGCCTTACAGACTGCCAGAGGCCAAATGCTCTTCTCTAGCCTGGTGTTAATCCAGCTTGACTTTACTGCAGTGACAGTGCCTGGTCTGCCATTCCAGGTGACTGGAGACCAGGCCATATATGAGAATGAGTTGGTGGCATCCAGGGATGTGAAGACTGGGAGCCTCGGCTCTGTCACTAGGGATAGCACTTTCAGGTAATACTCTGGGGCTGGGACTGCTGGGTGCTACTGTGTTCAATGTCACTAGAGAAATTCCTGCTTGTCACAAGCTCTGAATTCACAACAGGGCACTGGAGTAGGCTAAGGACTGGTATGTCTCTAGTTAGTGGGAGTAAAGATGGTGCTGATCTGTGACAGTCTGCAGACTCAAATCAGAACTCTGAAGAGAATTTAAAGTATTTATTAAAAGGAAGTGTTGGAGGAAAGATTGGGGATAGGACTAATTAAAGCAGATATGTTGCCATCTTGGAGAAGGGAGATACCAGAGTGACGTTTATCTGCCTGATTTGGGGTTTTCCTGTCTCACCAGGTTACATGTCCGCTGTAGTTACTCCATCACTGGGAGCTTCATTCCCTTGAGTGTTCAGGTCTTCACATTGCCACCGCTCCCTGCTGTGTCCCAGCCAGGTCCTCTGTCCTTGGAGCTGCGTGTTTCCTCAGGTAGGAGAGGTTTGCAAGACTTGCTCAAGCATTTCTGTGCAGGGCTCTGGTCTCTTGAGTAATAACAGTATTGATGGGTGAACCTGGCACTGATTCTTCCCTGACATGGTGGGAACTCACTGATGTGGCTATAAAGGATGGTCTCAGGTCACCTCTTGCTGTTTGTTCCTGCTCTAAATTGGCTCTTGGGTTTCTTCTGTCCCAGATGGAAGCTATACTTCCTACTATACTGACAGTGACTATCCTGTTGTGAAGACTCTGAGAGATCCTGTTTATGCAGAAGTCAAGATCCTTCAGAGAACAGATCCAGACCTGGTTTTGGTCCTGCACCACTGCTGGGCCACACCAAGTACCAATCCCCAGCAACAGCTGCAGTGGCCTATTTTGGTGGATGGGTAAGTGACTTGTAAATAGCTTTAGGTCAGGGGAATGACTCACACTTTTTTCACTGCTGGCCTCTTCTCAGGTGCCCTTATGCAGGGGACAACTATCAGACACAGCTGGTGCCTCTGAGTCTGACCTCAGGACTACTGTTCCCCTCTCATTACCAGCGTTTCAGCTTCTACACGTTCACCTTTGTGGACTCCACTTCCCAAGAGATGCTCTCTGGGCTGGTAAGATCCTGCTCTGATTGCCTAGCTTCCTACTGAGGACAAGTAACATGTGTGAGCAATAAGAACCACTTCATAACTATGACACTCTTGGCCTTCTGGGGGGGCAGGGGCAGGCACACAAAGACTAGGAAAATCCCCTCCTAGAACAGGAGGGGAGAGGCTGATGCAGGAATCTCTTTATTCCTTGAGACAAATGTGGTACAGTTCAGATGCATTACTGGAGGGATGTGACAGAAAATGAGACTACTGAAAGGGTAGGTCTACTTAAGCAAGTGCTAGCTTGCTGCCTAAGCTGTTCTGTGGAACTAGCTTAGGGTGTGTGCTCTAACTATGCTAATCAATATTCTCTAAACTAAATTTCTTGGCAAAAATTACTTGGAAATAGCTTTTGGTACCTGGGAAGCATCTGGGCTCTGAATCTCATGAGCTTCTGACTGGTTAATTCACATGAAGTTCACCATGCCTTGTGCTGTTTGCTCAGCACTCCTGGGATCAATTAATCATAGATAGTTTGGGTTGAAGGGACCTTTAAAGGTCATCTAGTCCAACCTGCCCTGCAATGAGCCAGGACATCTTCAACTAGATCAGGTTGCTCAGAGCCCCATCCAACCTGACCTTGAATGTTTCCAGAAATGGGGCATCTACTGCCTCTCTGGGCAACTTGTGCCAGTGTTTCACTGTCTTCATTGTGAAAAATTAATAGTCAAAACTGGCCCCAGCTGTTTCTAGCAGTGGTCACTGTGTAGTGGTGCTTGGACAGTTGTCTTGTGTGCCAGGGAGAAGTACTGTAATGCCAGATCTGACACAGTTTGAAGGTGTATGGCAAAGGTATGTGCTGGTTTCACCTGGGATTAATTGTCTTCATAGAAGCTAGTATGAGGCTATGTTTTGGATTTGGGATAAAAATAATGTTGATAACATACTGATGTTTTCAGTTGCTGCTAAGCAGTCAAGGACTGCTCAGCTTCTCATGCTGGTCCACCAGTGTGGAGGTGGGGGGTGCATGGGAAGCTGGGAGAGGACACAGCCAAGACAGCTGATCCAAACTGGCCAAAGGAGTATGCCATACCATATGCTGCATGATATACATTGTGCTCAGTATACAAAGCTGGAGGAAGGGGGGGCACGATCGGAGTTATGGTGTTTGTCTTCCTAAGTAACCCTTGGGTTACTTGGGAAGTTATGGAGCCCTGCTTTCCTGGAGATGGCTGAACACCTGCCTGCTGATGGGAAGTGGTGAATGAATTCCTTGTTTTGCTTTGCTTACATACGTGGCTTTTGCTTTACCTATTAAACTGTCTCTTTACCTATTAAACTGTCTCAACCCACGAATTTTCTCACATTTACTCTTCCCATTTTCTCCCCTATCCCACCCGGGGGGAGTGAGCTAGTGGCTGCGTGGTGCTTGGCTGCTGGCTGGGGTTAACCCACGAGAAGGTACCAAAGCTGCCTGGCAGCAGAGGGCTCCAAGGCTCCAGGCTGCGTGCGAAGGAAGCCAAAGCAATCTTTCTGCCTTCTCCCTTCTGTGACCGGGTGCACTGGGTCTGGCTGCAGCAGAGTTAACTTCTCACAGCAGCCCGTATGGTGCTGTGTTTTTTGGATTTGTGCCTAAAACACTGTTGATAACACACCAATGTTCTAGCTATTTGCTGAATAGTGCTTGCATAGCATCAAGCCTTTTTGTCCTAGATATGCTGTTTCTCAATGACAAGTGAGTAGGCATGGGTAGGCTAGAAGCTGAGAGGCAGCACAGCTGCAACAGCTGACCCAAATTGGCTAAAGGGATATTCCATGCTGTATGATGTCATGCTCAGCAGTAAACACTGGAGGATTTTTGTCTTCAATTACTGATGCCCAGCCAGTCTCTGAGCATCAGCTACCACTTGTGGGAGTGGGGTGGGTGATTTGCCTTTGCATCACTTGTGCTTTGGTTTTTTTCTTCCCTCTCCTCTGCTTATCAAATTGTCTTTCTCTCTCCAGCCACAGACTTTCTTGCTTTTGCTCTTCCTATTCTCTCCCCACTCTGCTGGGGCAGGTTGGGGGAAGTGAAGAAGTGGCTGTGTTGGTGCTTAGCTGCTGGCCAGGGTCAATGCACCACACCAGGATATCAGCTGAGTGATTCCAAGCTGTGTCCCATTCTTTCTAGGTGTACCTGCACTGCAGTGCTTCAGTATGCCACCGGTCTGTACAGGAGTCCTGCACCACCACTTGTCCTGCTAGAGCCAGTAAGTGTCCTAGGCTTCCTGCTTTCCCATTTAAAGGGGGAAACCAGGGACTAGCCTCTAAGCTGGGGTGTAGGGGGACATGGGGGCTATGGACTAGTTCCCTAGAGCCATGGACAGCTTGACAAGGCATTTCCTGCTCCTTTCCACTGAGGAAGGGCCCTTGTCCTTAGGCCAAAAAAGCAGAGGTTTTCATAGGCTCTTAATTCTGTGACTCACATGAAAGGCTTGGCCTTCAGAGCTTCTTCAGAGCTAGGTGTTGAAGCTCACCTAGACAGTTTGACCTTCAGGGCTACACTTCTCACCTAAGACCTTCATATTGCTCTGTAGGGGGTAAAAGGAGTGCTGAGCATCCTCTTCAGGATGGTGCCTCCCATGTCTCTAGCAAAGGCCCTGTGATTTTCCTCCAGGATGAGCTAAGATGGGACACAGCCAAGGATGGCCTTGGTAAGCATGCCAGCCCAGCTTAGCCAGGCTTGGGAAGGGGCTGGGCTAAATCTTTCCTGCAGAAAGACTGAGGCCCTAAGGCACTCCTGTGCCTCACTGGGGGTGTTAACTGGGGCCCCTCTCCCCACAGGAGCAGCTATGTATGCTGCAGCCCTCTGGGCTCTGGAGTTTGCTGCTGTGGCAACTGGAGCAGCTCTGTGCATGGTGCTCGTGGCTGCTGTGCTCTGGCGAAGGAAGGTGCCTGTAACGCATGAAATCAATATATTGCAATAAAGTGGCTGTCAATCCCACTTGGTCTGTGGGACTCCTTCTCCCTGGCCCAGAGCACACAGGGTTGAAGAGGAGTGTGTCTTGGAGACCCTGGCTGCAAGCCTTTGTTTGCAAGACCAAAATTATCCTGGTGGCTGAGAGAGCTTTCCAAATACTGGTTTTTCCTCAATCCATCTCACTTTCTGGCTATTATTCTGCTCTGGGATTAGTATTAACTGCTGCTGTCAAGAGGGAGCCCTTGTCGCAGCCTGGGCTGCTGGGAAGCTGCGGACTGAGACAGGAGTGATGCTGGGTGGTGTCTGCATTTCTGTCAGTGGCTAAGGTGGCCTTCAAAATACTTACCTTGGCTCCTCTCAAACAGAGTAGAAGTGCAGCAAAACTAATTAAAAGCAAATCCTGCAGCTGCTTCTCCTTTGGGGGTGCAGAGCTGGTATTTGACTGTGCAGAATTGCCCTCTTGCCCCTGAGCTCACTAGGTAAGTCAGGGCTGTGCTCATGTGGCAGGACTTGGAGGCAGGCATGGCAAAGCGCTACACAAATGGGCCTTCCTAATGATGCTGCACATGAACCTACCTATCTTGCCCTGGAAACAAAAAGGGCAGGTGGATTTTATTTTTTCTGGAGGATGAGAACAGGGAAAGTTTGTTCTAACTGAGAAAAATCAAAGGGCCTTGGTGGTTTGAACTTCAGGAAAAAATTCAAACTTGATTTAAAGATTAATCTTGAACTTTCATGCAAGAGCAGACAGGGGTCCTCAAAGCTCTTGGATTAAAGTTAATTTGACACCACTATTGGTATCACAGTGCCATGGATGTGTGCTTTTTTGACATGAGAAATAAAACTTCCTGTTCTGAGCATCAGGAGCAGTTTAGTGTGGTGTGGTCAGTCTCAGCAACTGAGCAGGGTCATTCTCAGCTTCCTGAGGTCCTGGGCAAAAACAGTCCAGCAAACCTCTCCTGATGGTGGAGGGGGAAAGGGGCTTTATCCCCCCCTTTCCTGCCCAGGCTGGGGGAGGTCTGGTTCTTGCACTGAGATTCCCTTATAGCTGATGGGGTAGTCCTTGAGCAAGTATACTTGATGGGAAGGGAAAATATTTATCTTTTTCTTCCCTACAGGCTTGATTAGAAATTCCCCCTGTTAAAAGGTAGGGAAGTAGTCTTAATCGTACTGCTTAGGTTCTTGTAAAGAGGAAGAGCAGCTCTTACATGGAAGCAAAGAGGAAGCAAAGAGGTGAACAGTATCTTGCTTGAAGTAGCAGATATTGTTCTACTTAATGGGCTTCTGCCCATACTGTGTGGTTGGAAGGTGTTAACAGGTGGTAGGAACTGCTTTTTAACTCCTTCCTTACTCCAACAAGAAATTTCAGGAATTGTCTTACAATGCTCTTATTTTTCTAGAACTGCTCTTCCCTGCTACTTCAGGATAACTAGTGCTCTTAGACTTGCTGGTTTTTAAAATCTAGTCAGAAGAAAAGATGAGACTCCTCCAAGTTGCATGGTGGGAGGGTGAAGGAGATCACAGGCTGGAGAAATCATCATCTGGAGATGGGTCAAACAGCCTCCTCTTTTAGGGAGTGCCTCTGGCAACTGAATGGCCTTGGTACAGGCACTGGGAAAGCAGAGTATAAACTCATAATGTGCCTTATGACAAGTCTTAGCAGCTGTTTAATGTTAATTAACTGGGCAATTAGAGGAGTAATATAGACCACACCTTTTCAGTACACCAGGCAGGGTGCTCTGGCACTGCTCTTAACTGTGTGCTAGCCAAGATCTGAGCAGCTTCCTGGCTGCTGCTGGAGTCTGCCCATGCCTCAGTAAGGCAGACAAAAATATTTGCTTGGAGAGCTTAGATGCCTGTATGGAGGCTGAAGGAGCTATGCGAGGCAAGCTGCTGCCTGCTGCCCTCCATGGGGCTGCTCAGCTGTCCCAGAGTGGCAGGGAGCTCTGGGCATGTGTCTGGGGATCTGGTAGATCCCCCTGCAGGGAGCGTTCCTTCTGGTGCAGAGCTGGACCTTGCTTGGTGTAGGGCACATGCAGTGATAAGTGGAGGTGGGTGAGCAGAGAAGTGAATTTAATTCCCTTATCCATCTTGTGGGAAGTTTTCTGTACTTCAGGCTTGTTGTTTGGTCCTTAGCAGGAGAGGATGGGCATGAGCAGCAGCGGGATGCAAATCGTCTGCGTGAAGCCTAGCTTTGGCCCTGCACTAGTGCAACATGGATGGTTCTTCCTCTGGTGCATGGTCCCCTCTTCCAAGCCTGTTCTTTTCCACTGGGGTCTTAGTGGCTTTCATTGCTTTGTTCTGTGGTTTTCTCTCCTGCAAATGTATACTCTTCCTTCTACCTTCACAGGTTGGATTTCTGTGGGTTTTTTCCCCTAGGCCTCTACTTTAGTCTCTCTGACATTACTTTCTTTTGAGGAACTGCAGGTGACTTCTTGTGTCAGCACCCTCTTTAGCTCCACTCTGTGCTGCCTGGTGTTACAGCTGAACTAAAGGTGGTGGGGGTTGCTGTAGACTTTGGCTTAGGCTCCTGCAGCTGAAGGCAAGCTGGTCTGTCCAGGAGGGTGCTGTGGGCTGTGAGTGAAGGAGAAGCTGTGGAAGAGCAGTCCTGAGGCCAGCCAGTACCTGCCAGCTGAGGCTGTTGTGCAGTGCTGCTAACAAACCACCCTTTCAGGAAGGAACCCTGATGCCGAGACACCTTGTCCCCAGTGCCTTCACCCTCTTCCTCTGGAAGTGGCGTGTACTGCCCTGTCTGCCCGCTCCGTGGCTTTGGAAGCAAAGCCCAGCAACAGCACCTAGCATGGGGCTGCTCAAAATGGACATCTATGCTCAGCTGTAGCTGAACTTCCCAAAGGCCCTCCTCGCTCTCACCATCTCTGAGAACAAACTTGTTTCTTTGCCAGAGCTAAAGCAGTTCTTTAAAAGCTTGGAGGCAGCCATTCCTTTCTTGACCAGCTATGTACACCTGAAGCGTTAAATGTGTGGCAGTTGCTATGCTACAGCCCAGGTGTTCATTAATAAAATATTTGAAAACAATTATCATAATAGTGATGCTTTTATTACATTTCTTATGCTTGTATTACACTGCATTCTGGAATGGAGAACTATACAGTATGTTACATGTTATAAATAGATTTATTTCTGAAAATACATGGATATAGTTCATATAATGCTGTAATAAAAAAGAGTGCTAGTTCATTTTAGTTTAAAAAAACCCCCTATAATCTGAGTGGAAGTGGTGGGAACACCAGTTCATGATGCTACATCTTAAAATACTTTAAATGCAGTTTGCACTCATTCACATTCCTTATGGTTTCTGTGAAGCTGGAGGGAGGTATTGGGTCTGGCTGAGATGGAGTTAATTTTCCCCATAGCAGCCCTGTGCTGTGCTCTGCAGTGGTAGCTAGAGAGGTGTTGACAACACACCCGTGTTTTGGCTACTGCTGAGCAGTGCTTGCACAGCACCAAGGCTGCCTCTCCAACATTCCCCCCTCACCAGGGGGCAAGATTTTGGGAGGGGACACAGCCAGGACAGCTGACCCAGACTGACCAAAGGGATATTCCATACCATATGACATCTCAGCAATGAAAGGTAAGAGAAAGGAGGACGGAGGGCAGTCATTGTGACAACATTTGTCTTCCAGAGCAACCATTATGTGTACTGAAGCCCTACTTCCCAGGAAGGGGCTGAGCAGCACCTGCTCATGGGCAGTGGAGAATAAATCTTTCATTCTCCTTTGCTTCTGCACATGGCTTTTGCTTTATTAAATTGCCTTTATCTTGATCCATGAGGTTTTTTTTTTTTCCTACCTTATTTTCTCTTTTCCCTGCTCCCTGGTCCTGCTGAGGATGGGAGTGATAGAGTGGCTTGGTGGGCACCTGGCTTCCAGCCATGGTCAACCCACCACAAGGGATAATGGAGGGTGTAAGTTAGTGCAGGCTTTTAGTCCCCTGCGTTTATGGAGATATACAGACTATTCACAGAATAATCAAGTTATAAATCTTTCTAGCTTAAGATGAAGCTAGCAAGATACACAGTGAATAACCAAGTCCTGAAGCAGCAGCTACAACTGAAACGTTAAACACAGCACCTACTTTAGGGTGCTAACTTTGAGTCAGCATGGACCATTTTTATTTTTTTTAATTTGTTTGTTTTTTTGTTGTGAGATGCTAAGTAACAACCTTTCTGAGTACTTAGAGAACCAGGCCTGGGCTGCTGCCTTCACTCACCCCTGCAAACTACAGCTGCCCTGGGAGAGCGTGGCTGGGGTGCTTTGAATCTCAGAAGAGATCCTGCTCTGGTTTTGAGGACTCCAAGGGCTCCAGGTGAGCAAGGGGGAAGCATCTCTTACTGAGAGCCTAAGCCTGCTGAAGTTGATCCATTCCTGCCAGCTTCTCAAATCTTGGTTCCCAGGCAAGTTTGGGTTGGGGAGGGATTTTTAAACAGCAATTGCCTGAATTGCAACTACATTGTAATCTAGGGGATAGAATAATCTTTTAACAAGAGGCAAAGTTGGTCTATTAAAATCTTTACTCTGTGTGCTAACTCATAAGAGCTGGTGTGCAGAGAACACTGTAACCATGGGACCTTCAGAAGCATGCGCTGCCTCTCCCTTGAGTCTGGAATCAGTGGACATGGGGCAGTAAGGCAGACACCAAACACGGCCGTAGTGTTACACAGTCATTAATGTGGCCCAAAAGAGCAGCGGCTTATAAAGGATGTATGTATTTGAACGCCTCTTCCTTGCAGCTCTGCTCTCCCTCTTGCCTTTTCCCAGCAGAGGGGACAGGCTGAGCCATACAGCAGCATGTCTACCCCACCTACAGCCTCAGGCCCCCACCTGCAGAGCCAGAGGACTTAAATTGTAACTTAAAAGTAGGAATTCAAACCTGGTTTGCCCCCCAGAGATTGATAGCACAAGAGCTGGGCTGCCTGGTGAAGCTGAGTTGTTGCCTTGGATGCACCCTCCAGTCTCTCAGAAGGCTGATTCCCCCAGTGCCCCTCGCTCTGGTCTCTGCCGTGAGCCTGCACGGTGCCAAATTCTGCGTAGGGTAGCGCTGGAGTCAAGAGGCCTCTGCAGAAGGAGCAGGCCCACAGGATGAGAAGCTAGTGGTGGATTCAGGAATGGCCTCGTAGGAAGTGTGTGCTTTACAGACTCAGTTTTTCTGTTGGATTCCAGTAAAATGGCACAGCTGGCCAGATGCTGGAGGAGGAGCTGTGTTGAGGACAAGCAGAGACTGCTACTCAACCTCCCTAGAGGGAGGAGGCTGTCCTTCCAACAGCCACTTCTGCACCAGGCAAGGAGTCCCTGGCACTCTTCTAGATGCTGCTGTGTCCCATAAAGCTTCTTTATTTCAGCTGGAGAAAGTCCCCAGAAAGACATGCTAATTTAAAAGCTTCACTGTGTCAGGTAATTCTGTTCCTAACCCAGAGAGGAGGAAGAATTTCCAAATCTTACTTAAAACTCTCTGTTGGTTATGTAGCCAAGATGCTAACAGCAATTTTCATCTGTGGCTTGACTTCTATAAGTATACTTCAGTTTCAGGAGCAAAGCCATACATAGCTGAGCATGCATCTGTCCACAGACCCTTCTCAACCTCCCCCTTCCCTCTTTCCCTTCCAACGCTCAAATCGGAGCTGCTCTGTTGACAACTGTAGGATGCAGGTCGCACAAAGTAACCCCGGGGTTGCTGGTTTTGTGTCCGTTGACGTTCCCACTTTGCCTTTCTGAAACAGAAACACGCAGTGAATGTCAGAGATTAGAAAGGGTTTCTCTGCATTTAACCCGTGGGCTGAGTTGGGAAGGTGGAAGATGAGGCTGAGCCTGGTTCTCTTTTAGTCTTGATTACAGGCAGATTGTCTCTTTCCCAAGACATCTGGTTGGCTTATTATTTGGCAGTCTTTTGACTGACTGCAGATAAATGAATTTGCTGCTATACTTTTTGTAAAAAGCCTGCATGATGTAGCATATATGACTACAGATGCCTTTAAATTGTGGTGGTTCTTTTTTTAAAGAATGGGGGACTATTAAAATGGAGGTATATGGGCCAGTCAGTCCTCAGCTGCCATAAGTCTATATAATTTGAACTTCAAAAATCTGACTTGTTCCTGGCTTCACATGTTGGAGCGTGTCTGGATGAAGGAAAAGGACTGTCTCATTTCTGTGCTGAGAAGAGGGCAAAAAAACCCCCAGCCCAACCCACAAAGAATCACATGCTGCTCTACTTATTTTACCTTGTTCCATTTGACTTGGTATCAGAAAGGCCATATGTTTTCATTCTTTGTATTTTGCCCCAGAACGATCATGGAGTTCCTCTCAGTTTTCCTCAGCTCCGAAGACATAATATCTGGCCTTAACAAGTGGAAAAATACAATTAAAGTTGACAGCGGTCAGAACACATGGCTGTGTTTTTAGCATTAATACGTTGTGCATATGTACCCAACATCCAAGCTGCTTCCCCCTCTCCAGTTTGAAATTCCAAAACAGATGATGCCCAAATATTTGTGGCAGCATCCAGAACACCAGAGCGCTACAAAATGCAGCACTTGGCATGGAGTCACAATGTAATGGATGGACACGAGCATAATTTTGTTGAGAGCAACCAGTATTTTCTGCCTAGCTGGAAGCGAGGGAGAGAGACTGGTGGGTGAATGTCCCAGGGAAGTTAAAAATTCTGGCCTGAAGTAGTAAGTAGGAAATGAGACATTTTGAAGAACCACACTAAGCTAGCTGCTGCGGACTGTCTCCAGCTTAATTTTTTGTTCGTTATTTATTACATACAATTGAAATCAGGGTATTACATCCTGTTTGGTTGTAACGGCTTAGTTAGCTCAGACCTCCAGGACTTATGAAGGACAAACCTTTTGGAACACTTTTTAAAAATAGCTGCTGTTTAAGAAAGAAAAGCTGTAGTTTTGCGGTTTTTTAATGCAATATTTCAAAGCCATTTACAGAAAATAAATAGCTAATAGCTATTTACTTCAAATCTTTGATTTGAAAAAATTTTCAGCTCAAAGTCCTGGCTGATGCGCTGCAGACTCCTTGTTTTGCCAGCTACTAATTTGTTTTCTTTTTAATCTAAATGTTGTACAATTTTTTGTTCCGTTCAGCTCTTCATTATTTTACAATGGAACAGTCGAACTTCTGTCTTGATGTTATTCTTTAATTCTTTGGCTACTTCTCAACCCTGAGCACAGAGATCTCCCTTGGCAGTAATTTCCCATGTGAAGAGCAGCATTCAGACCTGGGTCTGAGGCTCTAGGGCCCTTGTCAGCCTTTGCTATACAATACTGAAGAAGGGTTTTTGTAACTTCAGAACTGCACTGTCCTTCCTAACTTACTTCACCCTAACCACAAAGCAGTCCTCATACAGCAGCAAGCTTTTGGTGGCTGTCAGACTGAAGCTAGCATCCTTACTGTGCACGATATTGTGATTTGAGGTCAGCTCCTTCCCACACAGCTGCATTAAAGCTGCAGCTCCCGTGGATACACAGATGGGTGTGCCTGCACAGGGAATACCAGGCTGGGATTGCCCAAAGCTTCCCAAATTGGATCCTGCCCTGGAAAGGGGTTGTGGATAGCATCAGAAAAGCTCCCGAGCACAACTGCTTTCATGGAGAAGGCTGTGTCTGCCAGGGCTGGAACAACTGCTGGGACAGTCTGCTTCCCAGCGGCAGCTACGGCAAGTAGCGGGAGACTGTACGTCTCGTCCGTTTGTCCTCAAAGGGAGCTGGGAAAAGTAAGGAAAAACTATGAAGGTGCTAATGCACCCCTCCTTGACCCTGTTTTTTTGAAGACTGTAACACCATTCTAGCCTGAGGCAACCTCACACATTCCGTAATGTCAGACGGAGTGGCAACATGCAGGGGATAAACTGATCAAGGTAGGCTCCTGCAGAATTTGCAGCCCAGCTTTCACCGGCCAGGCTGGATTCTCTCCTTACTGTTCAAAGCAGCATCAGACTGTAATTGTTTAACAAGGGCAAGTATTTGACTCTATGATGCTCCACTATCATTTGAGAAGAGTTTTCTGTCACTAAAACCAGTCACCGGCAAAAAGTTCTTGTCGTGGGGGGCATTTGAGCTGAAAGTAGGTTTCTTGCTCTTTGTGGAGGGATCATTCTGCAATGATTTGAGGAAGAAATATACTGTTACTGCCATAGGTCAGCTCCAGGTCTGTGTGCTGCTTAAGTTCATAGCACCATGATCAAGTCATTCATCAGCCTGTTCTGGCCCTTTGCACAAAATAGATGTTGCTTTGCAGGAGTAAATGTACTAGCAGGAAAAAGAAAATGAAATGAAAATCTGAGCCTGTTTAGAACAATGTATGACCAACCACCGAGTCTTGTGCCAGTATGTTTACCTTGGCAGGCCCCTCTCTCCCCCACTGGAAGAACCAAGTTCTCTCTCTACTATGGGAATTCTTTTGTAGATGTTAAAAAAAAAAAAAAAAAAAGACAGAAAAGAAAAACAAAACAACTACCCTGGAGCAGATCATTCATCATACGCAGAGTGGGAGCATGAAAGGGGATTTGCTTTGACCTAGTTACAAAAACAAAAACAAAGAGACTTTCTCTAATTGCCCAAATGACTCAAGTGGGACTGGGTGTCAAAAGCAACAAATCTCTGCTTCCTTCAGAGCTGTATGTTAATACAGGGCACCAGGTTCCAACCTGTTCCTGTTCAAGACTTTGGGAGATGTCTCTGAGCCCAAGGAAGCCCAGGTAAGCAAAAGGCAGCCAATTCTATATACCTGCATGTACAAACAGTACCAGGAGCCAGGAAAAACATGTTTCGTAAATTATAACAAAGACAGTGGCTTTAAATGCTGAGAGTATCAGGGCTTCAATGTTTGTTTTGCCAAGAGCTGCAGACAAGCAAGACTTTCTTGCTTTACCAACCTGGTACTGCTGTAGGAAGGGCCTGGCTTTCTGTCCAGCAACATTTGCAGGGCTCCGATTGATCCACTACCCCTAACTTTTTATTTCAAAGGAGTCTGAGGGCAACTATGCATCCAAAATGCCATAGGAGCGAGGTGCCCAGCTTTTCCAGGCACCAGTGAAAAGCCCCGTGTTGGTGCATTGCTATGGCAGGGTGTAGGGTAAAAAAAGCAAAGGCAAATACAGACCGGGCTGAGGAATAAGAGCTAGGAAGCAGGAAGAGAGGAAATGGAGGGGGACAAGGGGCATGAGTAGAGGCAAGGGTTTTATGTAGATATATGGGAGAAGAAAGTTAGCGAAAGAAAAGAGAAGGCCATTCATCAGCTGCAGAAAGCAGCCTGGAAAAATCAGCATACAAGACCTCTGGGGCTGCCCGATTACAGCCAGGTAAAAAGTCGCCCATTTGGCATCTCATTGTACAGCATTTCCATGACAGCAGTAGCTGCCCGGTACACCTGTGAAAGTAGCAAAAGCTACTTCTGTTAGGAGCTATTGGGCTGGCCCTGCATCGGAAGTACGTCGATTTAGCCAGCTGAGGACCTAGCCTGCAATTCTCGCCCAGGGAGCACTGGCAGTGTCCTCAGTGCTGCAGAGAGAGGGGCAAGCGGGAGGTTACGGAGACGGGACTTATCTGAACCCCAAATAAAGTCCCGGTTCCATTCAGGTTTAGAGGGAAGGTTCACAAGAGTTTGTATTTTTTCCCCAGCTGGTCCACCATCTATTTTAGAGGGAACTGTTTGATCTCTTTCTGTTTTGTGTTTCTTTCAGTTTCCCAAACAATAGGAGGAAGCTCGCCTGTTACGTGTGCTTGGGCCCCAACCAAGTTTTTCCCAGCTGGAAAAATCACTCCATGAACTACAGAGGGTTGGTTTTTTTTTCAGCAGTAATTACAAGATTCCCAGTCCCCTTATGCATCTTGTAAGGTAGGTACAGGCTGTCTAAGGGGAACAATGGGACATTCCTGAGTGCTTAAACAACTGCTGTTTCCCCACCATCGCCCCCTCCAAAACCCGAGGAGGGCTTAAGCACGTTTGAGCTGTTCTGCTCAAGGTTACTGAGACCTCAGCTGAAAAAACACAGGGAGGTGCCCAGCTCCATGTAAATACCCCTGCTTTGGTGAGTAACATACCTAGGCTCTTCCCATTACATGGTTATATACACAAACACCTCAAATTCACCAGACCAGCTGTGAGGACTAGGCGAGCGCACAGCGAGTATCTGTGCGAGGGATAGCTGGCAGCAGTCACCACCTCGAGTAGAGATGCACCACACAGTATAGCTCAGGCAGAGGCCAGGCCATAACTAGCCTGGTAGACAAACTTGCCCAAGGGACAAGCACGGATCTCTTAATAGAAAGGAGACCCCATGCTTGATCCAAATGTTCATCCACAGCAACAAGCGGGACCCACCCATGAGGACACACTCAGTGAGCTGTGTCTCCCTCTGACAGGCAACCTTCCCGCTGATCCCGACTGTCCCACCCCGTCACACACCAGATGAAAATATGGATTACCATTCCATTGGATGAAAGATGTTAAGATGGATGGAAAAAAGAGCATTAACTACAACTATAACGCTAGGAGGGAGCAGAAACACAAACAATTAGGCTATGGAATGGCTTTGACTGATTGCGAACATCCCCTTGCCCTGCTGGGGGTGAGCACCTTCTTTTGGGGACCCTAATGTTTCCATTATTCTCACACAGTTGGGATCTTGGAGCACCTGGGCACTAAGGAAGCAGATGGCTGTGCTGGCCAGGACCACCATATGCAATGGAGAGAAGGTAAAGAGGGGTCTTCTCTAGCCAGCAAGAACCAGGGCTAAATCTCTCATCACTTCCTCCTAACACTAAGTGAAAATCTTCCACAGCTCTTGTCTTACCTGTACAACTGTGGGCAAGACCTCTTCAGAGCAGCAGAGGACAGCCCCAGCTTGTTCTGGTTTCTCAGCCGTGTCTTCCTCATAAGATCTCTCATTCTCCCCCAAGCATGGCTCTCACGCTAGGGAGCAAAAACAAACCACAACTTGAGGAACCAGAGGCTAGTTGCTGGCAGACTTCATCTGGCCAACATACAATACTTCAGGGTACTCCAGGGTGGTGGGAAGAAGGGACCTTCTTTATTTTGGACTGATAGGAGTCAGGTCCCACAAAAGAATTTTTAACACCCTGCAATGATGACTGGTGGCCAGCCTGTACCTGTATAGGACACGATGAGACAGGATGGATCAACCATCATTAATACCATCCTTTTTGTATTTTACTTGGTAACATTTCCGTGTCCAGGACCCTGCTGTTCTTTCTGACCTAAGGTTTCAGAGAGTGAGGGCACTTTGCTGAGTAGCTGCCTAAAGGCACGTTTTACCTCATTGTTGTATTGTACTAAAGGAAAAGAAAAGATCACAGCTTGGTTTCCTACCACGGGGAGGGGGGGCCCGAGGTCGGGCTTTACAACAAAAACAACCCAAAAAACCACCTTGTCTCCCCTCTCATTTCTATTAGGCCAGGTGCATTAGTATCAGCCCTTTTCAAGGTGGTGATTTTTGTTGACTGTAAATTAGAAGAGATCAAGCTTTTGTTTCCCTGTCACGTCTACAAGCCCCAGCTCCTGGGCACTTACATTTGAAATGCTAATAGAGATTATCAGGAGGTCAGGGAGTCTCAGGAGACACGCGCCCACCCCACCGC
>NW_010561416.1:18819-23595 GCF_000687285.1 Phaethon lepturus | reverse complement strand
TCAGGGAACCGCAGCCCCCCCCCCCCCCCCCGCAGTGTTTGCTCTCTTAGGGCTGAGCTCATCTGAACTCATGAACTGAAAAGGAGTAATGCATTTTTAAAAAAAAATTTTTTTTTTTTCTAAATTGTTTTAAATCTCCTCAAGTAATGGCTGGAAAACCTTGGGAACAGGACAAAAAAAATCATGCCCCGGGACTAGTGTAATGGGGAAGAAACGATTCCCGTTTCAGTGAAGTTCTCAAACCATTGTCACGTCCGGGGCATTGTTCTGCCCTGTCCCGAGGTGCCTTCCCGCTGTGCCACCAGCGGGGCCACCGCTCCATGAGTTGTGGCCACCTTGGGAGCCCATCCTGGCAGCTGCCCGGCCGCACGCACCAGCCCAGGCAGAGGCTCCTGTGGTGAATCTCCCCGGGGCTCGGCGGAGTTTTCCGTTCAAAACTGCGGATGAGGTCACGGGCTCAGCTGAAAACGGCAACGCAGGTTTCTGTGCGATTGAGTTAATTGCCCGTAAGTGAGACTGTTTACTCACGGAAATATCAAATCTTTGTGTTTACTACCAGGATTAAGGTGTGCTGTGGGAGGGTTTTGGAAGCCTCAGCAGTTAGTCCCTCACTGTGCTGGTGCTGTCCCGGGAAAGCAGGCACTGTCAGTAGGGCACAAAGCTGGAGCAGTCGCTGTTCCTGAAGGTTAGTTAGCTGTTGTCTGCTGGGGGGGGGGGAGAACAACGACCAAAGGCAGTAAATGGTAATACATGGGTGTCTGTTACTTTGATAGTAAACTTCAGGGGTCAGTGAACCTCTTTTGTTCATGTGTAATGCTATGCGCTACGGGTCCATGGCAATGGCAGGTACAAGTTAAATATATTCTGCAACCAGGCGGTACATACCGAGATGTTCTTGCTGACGTCCAGACCCTAAAAACAAAAGGCAAATAAATTCATAAATAATGAGACAGTGAGACCACCTTACAGTGCTGGGAACAGACTGAGCACTGTTCTCAGCTCTGCCCTGGAGTCCACCCATAGCCTCGGTCAAGTCCTTTATCTCTTTATGATTCAGATTCAGTCCCTCACATGTCTGATAATCCCTTCTTTCCTCCTCCACCTCTCCCCTCTTGCATTTAGACTGACAGTTCATGTGTATAGCACCTAGTAGCCCGGGGACTAAAGTGGTAGGATTCCCATACAGTACCTGCACTGTAGAAGGAAATGGGGCATTTCATGCTCAGGGTACAAAATGCAATACTAAGTGACAATACTAAGGTGTGGTGTAACAAGACAGCACTAGGATTCAGTTGAAAGAGCGTGGATCTTGATTCTGCAGTCCTGATGAAGTCATCAGGGCTTCCCATGTGCTTAAAATAATGCTCATACTCCAGAACTTTGCTGGACACAAGCCAGAGCACGGAGCACCTTTCAGGATTGAGCCTTAATGGGTTTCTGAAATTCATTGAAACGTTTGCAACTGATTTGCAAGTTTGGGCTGGAAATTTCATGAGAAGGTCTTTCCCAGGAGAGACCTACTCCTTCCTCTTTCCTGTTGGGATGGGAATACTCTGATTAGAGCCTCTGCCCTGGCATTTCAGCACTCCTGATCCCCACCAGAACCTGAAAGCGCTGAGGCAGCTACAAACAATGAGAAAGAAAGGGAGAGGAAAAGCATTCGTCCAGGCTCCCTTGGACTTCAGTGACATGATTTCCATGAAACATTCTTTGGGGACCAGAGCTAATTACACTGATATGCTGCCAGTCTGGTAATAAGTTTTGCCAGCTAAGGAGGATCACTAAGATTTTTATATGCAGTAATGAACGTGTGGTTGGTTTAATCTCGCTAGCAGCAGTGTCCTGGTTTTGACAAGCAGTAATGAAGATACTTATGATGGAGTTCATGCGTCGAGTTATCTGCGAGTTAGAGAGGGCTAAAGCCCAGGCTGCTGTCTGCAGTGCTCTTTTTGTGCCTTTCTTGGCATATGGACATAGCCACTGTCTTCATTTAAGGTTGGAATCAGAGAGGCACAGAGCACCCTGGCCCTCACTGCCCCAGCCCTGGTCAGTAGCAGGCAGGATTGGCTTCTTCTCTGGCACCCCACTCTGCTCTGCCGGAGCAGAACTTCTCCCTGCTTCTCCCACAGGTCCCACTAAGTGTCTGGTTCCAACCTTATCACTCACCTTTCTTACTGCAGGGTCCTTTGATGGAAAAGCCTGTCCCTCAGCCATACTACCAGCTTCTCTGAACTCATTCTCCTTGTTGTTCCTATTGTTTGACAACTTCCTAAGCCCCACCATCGGCTGGCTGTTTCCTGAATCCAGGTATCTCTCTCTTCCTGCAATGAAACACAAGGACTTGCTCACATTTCTCAGCAGTGTCCTGCCAGGACGGCCTCTTGGCAGTGCTGCTGGCAAGCTGCAACTCCAGATGGGATGAGAACCCTAAGGACTTAACGGTGGGATGGGACCCCATGTGTTTTCATGCCATGGAAAGAAGGTGAATGTTCCTCCAATAAAGTGCCTGACCATGGCAGACTTTCTGATGGCTTCCTCATGGTCTTATTTGCCTTCCAGGTCTGCTCTGAAACTGCCAGGAAAGAGCATTTCTGAGCCTCAGCACTAGAGATCCCAAAGGCCATTTACGTTCTGACGCAATCCTGCTAGGAGGTGTGTTGATGTTCTGCATTTCACCAGGTATTAGAGGTGGGCTGAAGTCCAAGATTTGGAATAAACTGATGAGCCTCGCTTAGTGGGCTGGTTCACATCTAACATTGGATCAAGACTTTCCAGCTGGCTTTATCATCAGTAGGCTGAGCGCAGCCTTTCTCAGCCTTCTGGAAAAGTTGGTCTCTGGATCCAAGCTTTGCGGCTGGGGCTTATTTCCACTTGGTCTATAGAATAAGTCATCCTCCAGGAATGTGTTTGGTGCCTGCTTGAGAGGGTAAGAGACTAATAACAGGCATAAGGCTTTCCATCTTAGGTCAAATCCTACCTTGGCTGGGGGGATTTTAAAGCCACATGGAGGGGCTCCACTAATAGACCCATTCAGGCATGCTAGGTTTCCAAAAGAGAGACCCATTTTATTATGCGTTTCTCCTAATCTTTGTAGTGACAGCTGCAGAGCAAGAAGTCCTGCTTCACACATGTGAAGAAGTGTTAAAATCCTTGGTGTAGACAAAGCATTTTAAAATGCATCGCTTAGCTTTCCAGCTAAGGTGCAGTTCCACTAACACTTTTCTCTGTTCCCATCTGTCTTTCCCAGGGAAAAGGAAGTTGCCAGTCAGATTATTTCACCCAACTGGTAGCAAGCAGGAGGGCAGGTTAGAGGTATTTGAACTCACCATTGCAGCTGCTCAGCTTTTCAGTGTTCACTCCTATTTCTGGGATGATGGAAAGATCAGAAGGGTTTCCAGTCTGAACCAAGAGGCTGTGAGGTCTGCTCCTCCCAGCAAAAAGCATCTTCATGTCTTGGTACGAGTTGAGGAAGACACTGGCAGCTCCACAGGAGCAATGCTGCAGAAGGTACTCCTACATCAGACAAGAAGAAAGTATGCAGACTCTCAGGCTGCAACAGCCCAAGGTAACCGGGCGGTGCAATGGTACAGACAAATTGCAATCATTCCAGCCCAGGGGTGCCCAGCCTTGTCCCGAGACCCATCAGAAACCGGACAAATTAATTCTCTAGAAGGCTGAGGAGCCTAGAGTTGGTAGTGTAGATTTTTCATGGGTTCATTGGTGTTTAACTTAAATCACCTGATACTCAGCATCTTTTGGGTTTGCTTCCCAGAAGGAATTGAACACAAGTTTCTAAACACAGAGCTGCTCAGCTAAGGCATTTGGGTAAATAAACAGATCCGTTATAATAGTGACTCGCATTTTAAGATAATGTTATTTATTCTGGAAAGCGCACAGACAATAGTATCTTGTATTTTTATTGATGGGATGCCATAGTCGGCTTACAGTGAATCTGACTGGCATGTGGTACTTCAGCTGGTGTACTTCTGCTGTAGCTGGTGTGGTGGGAAGAGGAGATTTCCTACCTTGCACAACCGTGTTGCACAAGAGTTTAGTAGGGCAGGAAGCAAGGAGAGCTTTATCCAGCTGAAGTGGAAAGGAAAACAAACTGTTTATTGCTGTTGGAACCAGGACAGGCCAACACCAGTTTAGCACCTCCAGAGACCCCCCAGGCAATGGAGAGTTTTAATGTAACATCTCATCTGGGTATGTTGCCAAAGCAGCGTGGCACTTATACCTTGGGGGTGCTTTGAAAATCTGATGAATGATGCTGCTTTTGGCCCAGGGCATTAAAGATTTCCCTGTAAAGCAAAGATGTGGAGTAACCATGTTCCCTTTGTGTCCCAGGATCAAAATGTCATCAGTCTCTGTGGTGTCTGTACAGCTCTCAAGAACAGCATCAGGAGCACTGGCTTCTGCCATCCTCACAACCAGCTCTTAATACCACACTAACTCAACTCTGTTCTGGGCGTTGTGTCTTCCCTAGCCATGTCTGGGGCATGGAAACCTTCCCATGCTCATGGTCTGCATGTAGAGTGAACGCGGTTTGGAAAGTAGCCTTAGGACACCCAACAAAATGCAATGTGGACAGCAACCTCCATGTCTTGTGGCAAGTGAAGGTAGTAGTGTACCCCCTTCTACACAGAGGGGCTGTGACTCTGAAGAGGAAAATGACAGAGAGCTGCTCAGGTATTGGAGGTGCAGGCACCAGAGAGACACCCGCGAGCGAGCACCCGGTTTTGTAGAGCACATTGCCAGTGCTGAACGTTACATCTG
>NW_010561416.1:0-18788 GCF_000687285.1 Phaethon lepturus | reverse complement strand
TGCTGAACAGTATGGGACAAATGGGGCTGCGAAGGCACTGCTGAGAGCTCTTGGGAAATACCAAAGAGATCAAAATTTCAAATATTAATGAAAGCATGGTGCCTTTCATTTCAGTGGGAGCTGGGGAAGAGGAGGCACACACACCAGATGAGGATTTGACCCGGAATTTGCAGCTTGGAAGAGTTACTTTGAGCAATGACTCACAGTTGTAAAGCTCCAGGAAATGTGTTAACAATTCCCAGGCTTTATGTAGGAGGCTGCATTCCTCTGAGCGTGAGAGATGGGTACATGGAAATGACGGGCTACGCTGCTCTGCAACCTGACTCACAACTTGGCTGTGGCTCTGAGGAGGAGTCAGTCACCTACTGCAGATCCAGTCCCAGCAGGTGGGAGAGCAGCACCAGGGGAGGAATGACGCTGTCGGGAGAATAAAAGACTCGCCACAGCATGGCTGGGGAGAAATAGCTGAGTGTGACAAACCCCTTCTGTTCCTTTGGGGAGTGATAAGATAAATAGAAAGGGAGGGGAGGAAAAAAGTTGGAAGCCTGGTGTGATGGCCAAAGAAAAAGAACTGAGAAGCAGAGGTGGAGTAGAGCTGAACAAAATATGCAGGGGCTAAAAAATGCTGTTTAGGAGGATGCTGAAATGTTTTGCAAATTTCAGTCAAATTCCCCAACTAGTTCAGGCTGATAAAAAAAAAGACAAAAGGGTACACTCAGATGTTTCACGTCAGAGATTCTTCACTTGGCAGCTCAGAAGAGCAGGAGGGGAAAGAGAGCATGGAGCTGGGTACTGGTACCACTGCTTCTCTTTCCCATTGTGTCTGTTTCGTGGCAAATTTGGGGATTTTGACAGTTTGAAACCAGAAAGAAAAGAAAGAGCTGTTAATTCAAAACACAATTGCTAAGGAGGTCCATGGAAATGTTTCATTTTGATAGCATTGACTGGGGAGATGTGTTCTTTGGAAGTTTTCAACTGTAGAGAAGCAAAAGCTACCGACTCTGAGCTGGCCATTGCATGAGAGGACCCTTTTTAACACAACAGAAGCAAGCACAAGCTAGCTGTGACATTTGGGAAACAAAATTGAACAAGAACAGAATCCCATGCCCACTCTAAGGGAAGCTGAGCCCACCACGGTGGGCGAGGGCTCCCTGAAGACAAGAGTACCCAGCCCAGGTAGGTGTGGGGTTAAGGTAATTAGGATCTTCCCACAGACAGACTTGGAACTTGCCATCTGAGCCTAGAGTATATAATATCAGGGAAGATACTATGGTGTCTGCTTACCTCTTTTATTTGGCTCATCTTCTGCTCTTTCTGCAAGCTGCACACTTGCTTTCGGAGACGCAGGTTGTGCTCCTGGAGCTGCCCGATCTTCTCAATCAGTTGGCAAATATGTTCCAGGTATCCCAGACCGGATCCCAGGGCTTTGCTGTTACCTTGGTTCACCTGCAATGACAATACAGCTTGGACCACGGAGTAACAGCAGAGCAATCCTTACCAGCAGTTGGGAGCCCAGCATACCCTTTACAGTCATGTGGGCTGTGGTAAAAACACTCAGGTGTCCTCTTGCAAGGGGCTTTGGTTATAGCCAGATCTGAGCTACAGCATCCCTTGCTCACAGCTCTTTTCTGGATTACCGAGCAAGATGCTCCATCAGAAGGACTTTTCCGACTGATCACAGGCTGATACAGAGGAAAACCTCATGACAGCCTGTTTCTAGTTCTACCTCACAGGCTAATTTTTGTCTTTTACTGGCCATGGCACTCTTATAAACATAGTCTTACCGTATGGTATAGATGGCTGGGATTAGTATGGTTCATTTAGCCCATAGCCCTCAGTGCAAGTCATGCTTATGAGTACTGAGGCTGAGCTTGGCTCCTACCCAAAGGCACATACCTGTAAGTTGCAGTGATTTGCTGCTTTGTGACCAGCTTGGGGTACATTTTGTCTGCCTTTGGCAACCTGCAACCACTACGGTACGGCTGAATTCAGACCCTCATCACTGGCGGGTCAGTAAGAGGGACATGTGCCTGAATTAAGCTGCCAAAGTGAGCGAATGTCTTTCCACTGGTCCTTGGTAGATCCCACCTTACAACCATGCTGTTACTTTCCCAGCCATTAAGAGATGCCTGAAGAAAGCCTGCAGGATCAAGCTTGCCGTCTGGCTGCGGTGGGATACTCCGTACCGCTGGTCCCTCCCTGCCCGGGACCTGCAGAGTCTCACTGCTGCTCATC
Source organism: Phaethon lepturus (assembly GCF_000687285.1). Classification (NCBI taxonomy): domain Eukaryota; kingdom Metazoa; phylum Chordata; class Aves; order Phaethontiformes; family Phaethontidae; genus Phaethon; species Phaethon lepturus. The sequence continues at coordinate 16,553 of NW_010561416.1, read as the reverse complement.
CAAGGCCAGTGCTGGAGACAGACGGTAATCCTGCGGCAGAGGAAAGGCCACGGAGCTTCCCAGCCTCCGGCTCCGCACCTCGCCGTTCCTGGCCCCAGGACTTCCCCGTGCACAGCGAGCATCCTCGCCGCCGCCGCGAGCGGACTCTGCCGAACGTGCTGCTGACAAATACACGCAGAGGCTCACTTCCAGCTTGGCGCTGCCTGCTGATGTGCGTGTGATATCAGTAAGTAAAATAAGCCTCGATCTTTACAAAAGCAGTGCTCTGAGTTTATCTTACTTCAAAAAATAAATTCTCTCTACAAAAGCAGGAAGCTTACTCTGTCTCCTTTCCCACAACAATCTACATTTTTGGGGAAATGCCAGCCTTGGGACTCTTCCTGTCTTTTCATTATGTCAGAAAGCTCATGGTGTGTTCAAAAATAATCAACATTAGGATTTACTTCTTTTTAAACAAATGATGATACAATGTTATTTATAAACAGGTATTATTATGTCCAGATGCTTTTGTGTCTGAGGCTGGGACAGAGGTCACATGAAATCGTGAAAAACTGCGATGACTCTAAGCTAACCAGTCATTCACATTCATGATTTTTATTTTCCTCTTGGGCAGAGCCTGCAGAAGTGGTGGCAAGACAGAGGTTACTCGGCCATAAAACTGCGTCCTTAGTATGTCTGTGCAGCGGGAAGGGGCACAGCCCCTGGACCCTGAACAAAGCCTATGTGGTGTCTGCCAGGAAAAACTTGAATCAAAAGCACCGTAACTGCCATATCTGAAAGCAGCTAGGGATTTCGGGGTGCCCAGCTTCAGAAGCATGATTTTTAGAAAGTACATGAGTATCAGCTTCTGCAAACGTAGCTGTTTTGAGCTGTCCCAGAATGAGTAGTCATTTTTTCACACTGTCCCAAAACAGGTGGTCAGAAGTTCCTCATCATCCTTGGAAAGGCAGGCTGCCGCTCCGCACGCTCTTTTAGCATTTAACAACCCCCCTCTCTGCCGGCGTGCTGTCGCAGTGGCTGTATGGCCCTAAGGAGACAGTGAGCCGAATCCAACCCACCGCAGCTGCAGAAACGCAGGGGAGCCCGCCCGCCGGAGGCCCCTCTTCACAGCCAGCCCTCAGAGGCTGCTCAGGCCAGGCAGTTGGGGCTATTTAATAGGAAATTAATTTGCATTTTATTGAAGTGGTCCCAGCAAGCGCAAATGAGCAAAAGGCAAACCGGGCAGAGCCTGCCCACCCCTGCGGGCCAGCCACCTCTGCGGTCAGCGTGCAAGGGTAGAAGCTTTTAAGGGGGATGCTTCACCTCGCTTGCTCTGCCACAAGGCCCCGTTAGCATCAGGATTGCTCAGGTATGGCAGGCATTCCATAGAGAAAATTTGTGTAATTTAGCTGGTTGTCCCCCAAACAATTGCTCAGAGAGGGCTTCTCTAGGGACCTTTCCAGGACTTTCTTTTCCATAGACTGGAAATACCTAAACAGCCCTCGCTATCTTCTGGTCATGCCAAGTGCAGCATAGAAACTGCTCTGTCACATTCTGGTCTAAATATTTTCCTCTCAGCACCTGTTAGTTTTGTGCTAGCAGTGGAGGGTGAGCAGCCATAGAAAAACTGCAAACGTTTTCCAGGATGAGTCTCTTCCAGTCTCTGTTCTCCCACTTGAAGCTTCCCGAAACATTCACCTAAGGGGACTGAAATTTTTCCCATTCCCCACCTGGGGATGGTCAAATAGCATTGGAACAAAAGCCATGTACCCATCTTTGAGTTGATGAAGCCTATGAAGAAGGAAAAACATCTCACCTAATTTTTTGAAAGTGAAGATGCAGAGGCTCAGACAGACACAACTTATGAATCGGATGGTTAAAGTTGCATTAGGAAAGCAACAACATGATGTATAAATAGGTGCCAGATCTTGCTTTCAGGTACATCAGACTGAACCAGACTCTCAGCTGGAATAAAATGGTATAAGAAAAGCTGTACTGCACTGAGTTATTCCCACTAAGGTTTTGACCCTATGGAGTTAAGGTGCGCTACACTGACTTTACACCCATTTAACTAAAAAGGTATCTCTGCCCTTGTGAGTGCTCACTTAGTCAACTAAGTTTTCGGGACAGGTCTTTCAGTATTTGTAGCCCTGACCAGCTGGCAATAAACCACCACACTTGTGCTGGCCCACAGATTTCTTAGGAAGCCTAAAAATACAGGATCAAAACCTGCACTGGGAGCTTCAGCTCTTATCTAGAGCCCTCCAGTCAGTATTTTGCCTGGTGTAAAATCACATTTTTCTGCTGAAGCCACTGGAGTTGCAGAGCTGGGAGCCTGACCCTGTTCCTGTGTACATGTAGCATCGTGCTCACTGCAGCAACTGAGCACTTACAGAGGTTTGAAGTTCAGTGGGAGCTGCAAGACCGACGGTTATTTTCAAGCCTCTTGTCCAACTGAGGTATAATCAAAATCTGCATTTCTGATCATCTAGGCAGCACTCTGTCCTGCCTCATCTCAGCCATGATCAGTTACTCTGATGTCTGTGGTGGGCTTTGCTTCAACTGGGCTCAATGGGAAACTGTCCTGGGCTGGACCTGGCAGCAGGAGCTGAGGCTGGTGGGCAGGACTAGCTTGCAGGTGAAGCTTTTCCTCGTTCGGATGAGAGCTCGCTGAGGTTCCTTGCACTGACTTAGGTTTCTGTGCTTCATAGAATGCTCTTTACTTTCTTTTGTGGATACTTTTGACTTATACAACGCTCCATCCTCTCATGAATCCCTCCCTGCCCGCTTCCGCCCTGTTAGCATGGCCAGCACGGAGGCAGTACGCTCACTGCGCCGACAGCCAAGGAACGCAATTACACACCCCGCATCATGGGCTTGGAGCAACTGATTAGTGACGCCACAGGCTGAGCAGGAAGCATTTGTCACTGGAAGCTGACAGCACCAAAAGGCTCGTGAATAACAGGAAAGAGGGGGACCGTGCTGTATATTTCTGACGGCTCCACCCTGCTGCCCAGGAGGGGCTGTGCTTGCTGATAGCTTCTGGTTTCCTCCCAGCGGCACGCACGGGCTGCAGGGCTGACCATGACAGGTTGCTCTGTCATCCCCCTGAACCGTACCGTGCTCTGCAGGGAAGTGTTTTGACTGCTTTGGCCCGGGATGATTAGCATCGTGTGAATCATGTTGGGTTTTTTCACTTAGTGATGACGATGCTCCCACCCCATCTCTTCTTCTAGGGGTCTTGGGCTGACTTGAAACGTCAATTTTATAGAGCGTGAGGAATTGTTTGCAAAGCAAAAGCATTAAAAGCTATGTATCTTCAAACTGACCCCAAACATTTAATTTGGCTTAAAAGGAAGTGCTTTTATTTGGGCTTCAAAGTTCTTTCACTTGCTGTTTGACAGCTTCCACTTTCTTTCATCTTTCTAAATGTAGGCAAATTTCACAATAGCGACAGCTTAAAACAAAAGATCAGAAAGCTTTGTTTAAGGAACGCCAGACTGAAATGATGTGATGTATATTTTCAGCCAAAGCCGTTCACCAAATGAATCCAAACGGTCAAAACATTTGGTCCTTTCTAGTCTCTCTTTTTCAACATTTTCCTTCCTGTTCTCTTGAAAGTGGCCTCAGCAGTGAGGGAGGCCAGGAGGACATCAAGGCACATCCTCATCCGGAGACTGAATCCTTGCTCGGCTGTGGTGTGCCGGTAAGCACCGTGCTGTTGGTACGGCCGCAGCCAGCCGGGCTGGCGAAATGCCACTGCTCTCCTCTTACTCGAAAGTTATATTCCCCAAACCAGCAACAGAACTGAGGGAGTTGCTGTCACCTATAATTAAATAACGCTCTCACCTGGCATTATATAGAGACACAAGCGTGCTTATACTGGCTTATATCAACTGAATTGATTCAAGGGGGCAATTTGGTTCGCCATGTTCTTTGCCAAGCAGAGTAGGAACACCCTGTACTGGCCTGCTGCTTTTCAGGGAACGTTGATTGCGTTTCCAGGGGTATCTGAGTCCCTGAGACCACATCAGGCCAGACAAGAGACTGGCTCCTAGGTACCATGTTGTGTCTTGGGCAGGTTACAGGCACATGTGAAAACCACAGAGTGAGCCTGGAGCAGAGCCTCAGCTGGGGTGAACCACGATGCACCCCTCAGCTGTACAGGCAGATGATCATCTGGACATCGTTTCTGAGTGGGTCTCGCTCTGTCCTGCCTCTGTTGTATGATAGTGAGGACAGGTCAACCTTCTGCAGAGCTGGGGAGGGCAGAAGGCTCTGCAGCTGCAGGAGGTTGTCCCTGAGCTCTGAGGCACGCAGCATAGCCGCAGCCGCAGGGCTGTGCAGCAGCCATGGGCATTCCTTGCCCCAGCCAGCTTGGGTGCTACCTGGCTCTTGAGATACAGCGGCCTGGAGGTGCTCTGTGAAGAGGGGCAAACTTCCCCAGCATCTAGGTCACAGCTGTATTTATACAGCTTGAAAAACAAACAGAGAGAAGTGCTCTGGGGCACAGAGCTTTAGGACTCAGCCAGTGAGGATATTAAAAAGAAGGGGAGATAAGCCACCAAGAGCTTCATTTCCTCTTCGGCTTCTTTCTAATTTATTCTCTTGTTTATTTAAATGCTCCGCTTTGGGAAACTGAGGCTCCATTTCACAAAGGATTGAAAGGAATTTCACGGGCAGCCAGAGCTGTCAGACAAGATCAAGCTGGCTGCAAACCCTCCAGAGCGCGACAGAGAATTTAGGTAACTTTTTATAAAGTCTCCTTGTGGTCAAGCTCTCCTGCTCCGGTCCCTTTTTGAACTCTCTGCCAAAAGGCCAGGGCGCTGTCTATTTGGGAACCGTGCAAAATAGACATCTGTCTTCTGCCGTGTGTGAGACAGCTCTTGGGGAGGAAGAGGCTGCTCAGCTGGTTCGTGTGTTGCTTGTGCTGCCTCGATATGCAATGTTAACAGAGATGGGTCATCTCTGACCTTTCTCCCTGCTCAGGAGGGTTTGGCGTGCTGGAGAGGAAGGCCATCGCCTGATGGTTCAGGGCCTGGGCAGAAAGGTCATGGCGAAATTATATGCACAGAACACAGCACTTGTCACTTGGCTTCCTCCCACCCATCTCCCGTTCCGATTCATCACTATTACTGCAATGAACGCCCTTGAAAAGAAATCCCCGTTATGCACCGTTTGATGTTTTCGGCGTGTCTGTGCGACCCTCTTCACCGAGCCTGCCCCTCTCCTTTCCCTGTGCCCACGGGGCTCTCTGTCCCTCTGCCAAGAATCAGCTCCCCCGTTAGATTTTTCCTTCGCTGGTTGATGGAAGCCACCGCGGCGGGCCGGCAAGGCGGCGGCCTGTCTGCGTGTCGGCAGCGTGGGGCTGCAGGCAAAGCACTGGGCTGCCTGCTTGCCAGCACCCGCTTTGGGAGAAGGTGCGCAGAAGGCGCGCTCTGTTCTCCTGTCACTCGCGCGGTGTACTCAGCAAGGGGGATGGAAAGAGTAGGACAAGCTGCTGAAAATATTACGTCTTTGCAGTCCGGTCAGTCTGGGAACACAGGAGTTTCCATCACAGCTGTGCTAGAGGGTTAAAATGGGATCTCCGGCCCAGCAAAGATTTGAATTTGTGCATTACTTCCCTGCTCACTCATTATTCGAGAGAGCCGGCTCAAGAGGACAGGGCAGGCCCGGACAGGAATGAGCTACCCCTTAGACAAGTTCTTTCCAAGCTTTGATGCCCTGACAGCAGTCCAGCTGTTCCCAGGAACAGGAATAACCAGACCTTCAAACAGAAACTGTGTTCTGATCCCCGTCCCATGTATCAGAGGGTGATGACTACCTTCACAATCTTCATTTTAAGACCAGAATGAGTAAATTTTCTAATCTAGGACTTTTTTCAGATCTTTATGAGCCACTAGTCATCCTTACCCAGACCAAATATATGTTAATAACTTCAGAATTTCACTGCTATGAAAAGAGCTCTTAAAAACATATTGCCATGATTTGCTGCTTGCAGTAGTTTCAGGGGAGACTGTCTAACTCAGATGTGTCCTAGTTCATGACAGACAATAGGACTTGAACCGTGACTGAGGTATTTGGACAGGCCTAGCCATAAAATTCAGTTTGGGTGTTTCTTACCTCACTCAATCTACAGCATTCATCCATGTATTCATCCAGACTGTCGCTTGTGGGGTATTTCTTCAGCTGATGTCCATGGATCTGAAGGTCTTGCATGCTGCCAAAGTTCTCTGGGAAATTGTCAGCAATTGTCTTTGGCTCTTCTATAGGACCTGGGGTGGGAAGAGTGCTTTCCCTGGGAAGGTCTGTCTCTGGGGTAGGTTCCTTTTCCAGAGATTGCCTTTCGCTCTGGTCAAAATGTTCAGCATGACTTTCTTCCTGAGGGACACTGAAGTCTTCAAGGGAAGCTGTAGGACCCTGCACAGCATCTGCCTCCTGGCTGTAGTACTCAGCTTGCTTTTCGCTCTCCGGATCTTGGTGGCTGACTTTTCTGGCACGCTCTTTACAGGTTCTCATTATCAGATGGTCAATTTCTGGAGAAGAAGAGGTGCTAAGCACACCCGAGTCACAAAATGAGTCTCTGCTGTGAAGCACAAAGCTCTTCTCTGAGCCCGTCGGGGTGGATGGAGAATTAGCCCCGCTTGGCAATTCAACCCCTGAGTCCTCAGATTCAAATTTGGAGAATCTGTGAAGTTGGCACTTGGACTCGAAGGTGCTGAGGTCAGGCAGCGTGGCTACATAGTCTGTGCTTGCCGGGGCATCTACATAGTCTGGATCTGCTGGTGCTGTCACTGCATTCGGACTTCCCTGGCAGTCCGGTGGGAGGCTGACGCCGGGGAGATGGGACTCTTCTGTGCAGGCTGTGTCAGCTGGAGCCTCTGGGATTAACCCGGGGTTTTGAATTCCTTCATTGCTTAGTATCTTCATGTGTGTTAGCACAACTTTGTCCTCAGCAGGTGGGCTCTTCTTACCTGCTTAAAAGAAAACAAGGAGAAGGTCACAAGAAGCTACAAAACTCAGTTTATAGCGCATCCCCTGAGGGATGTGAAATGTAAAACTGCCTATAGTAAGGTGGTAGAGGGAGGCAGCCCCCATTTGTTTTTCTTGAGCTATATGAACCTTTCTTGTCTGCTTTCCTACAACAGAAGTGTTGTATTTCGTAGACCCGGAGTCCTTCAGGAGGCGTCACAAATGCACAAAGAGTTCTGATTTAGTAGTTAGGTAGCAAACAACACTTGTAGCCAGCTAACCTTTTAGTGATTACCTGTGTACAGATGCAGAGAAGTACATATTCTTTCAGCATGACAGACATTAATTTAAGGCTAAAATATTTCCTCTGATTAAATGTCGTCTGAACTAGCAGAAAAAAAGGGTAAAATGAAATTGACTTTCTGCAGGCTTAAGTGAATTTTGGGTTGCAACAAGTAATTTGCAAGATGTTTGGTATTCTCTGCAGTAGTCTCTGCACACATACAGGTGATGAAAAGCAAGTTCTGATAGGGAAAGTAAACGAGGCACTGTAGATCCCTGTATGGTTTTAGCTATGAAGTAATTTCTTTAAATGAACTCTTACCTCCTTTGTGAAGAGAAAGGGCATGGGGGGAGCTTTGTTCATGAGCTTTTTTGCACATGGACAAAGACAACTTATTTTCACATCACAATTATTTCACGCAGTAATGTGGTAGGACAGTCTCTCTGGACGAAAGGTTCATCTACATGAGTTGTAGAACTGCCCCCAGGTTTTCTTACTGTTTTTCTGAATCTAATAGTTCACAGTGCAGACTTCTGGTTCACACTGGTATGAGTGACAGTGAAAAGCTCTGCATCCACCCTTTCGCAAACTGCAAATCTGAGCTCCAAATCCATCTGTTCGTAGACTTGGAACCAGGAATTGCTGCAGTACAAAACTTCAGTTTCTCTCTTATCTTTTCCCTTATTACTGCCTGACCCAAAGCACCTCAGAGGGCTACAATGCATACACTTTTCAGGATATCTTACTTCCTACTTCATTTCCTTTCATTCCCCTCTCCTACTTCCTTCCTCTTTTGCCTAATACCAAATCAGCATCTGCTTCACAAACTCACTGCCAGCAATGTAACTATCCCTAAATAGGTAGGGAAGCCTGAGACCCCCCCACCAGCAGTGGAGTGGGGAGAGCTCCGCTGAGCAGTCCTCCTTCATGGTAACCCAGAAAACTCCCTGTTTCAGAAATAACCCATTTTCCAGCCTTCCCGGCTCCAGCTTGCTTTCCGCAATGTCCACAGACAGGGGAGACTTTCACTCATTGATGAGGCCAAGCTAGCTATTACATGGATCATCTTCTACTTTATTTAGATTCCTTCTATTTGATCTTGAGAATTTCTTGGGATAGCACTGAAACATGCCCTTTACTGTCCATAGGCGGCCACAAATTTAATAGTTTACACTGGATTTTCAAAAGTGCTGTCAGTGAGAAATAATCCTATCTGATGGGCTTTTTAGGGCACTTGGGGACATAGTGCTTATAAACCCATACAGAAGATCTTGTTTATCGTATACAGAATTGCACCTGCCTCCCCTTGGCAGGATTCACAGGCATCTCTCCATTGTAAAGAGCCACATTTGGGACAGCCAGTGCCAGACCGTCAGCAACCCAACATCAGTTCATTGCTGTGATGGGGGACAAGAGAAAGACATTGCCCATGGAAACGCCCCAGGAAAGCTCATCAAGAGCTGCCTGCGCGGGGCTGGGTAACGGCCCTTCCTCCTCTTAGGGTGAGCGCGGTGGACCATGAACTGAGGACAAGGACTAGGAAGCCTGGTTTGCAGCTTCATGCACAGCAAAATGCCACCTGTAAGAGGCAGCTCAGTGCCCGGTCTTGGAAGGAGGAGGTGGAGCTGAGTCCTTACTGATTTGTAACGAGGGACCTACCTGCTCAGCTGCAAACACCTCTCAGCAGCGAGAGGCAAAGCATTGTATCTGCATGAAAAATAGAAGGCTAACAGGCTCTTCTGATGGCATCACCACCCCAGACGGCATGACAAAACCCCTGAGAGACAGGAGGAGAGCAGTTGCTGAGAGCTGCACTTTCTTTTTAAGAACAAATCATACAGCTGTCACTCGAACCAGGAATTACTATATGCAATGGTAGTCCCTTCCCACGGACTCTGATTGCCTTCACTTATTAATCATGTCTTGCTTTCCTTCCATTGGAGATTCTCTCACTGTCTTTCAATCTGCTCCTTTTTTTCTTGCTTAACCGGTTTCACCCTGGCCTACACAAATATTTCTTTGTCTGAAATCAGGAAGCAGCATATTAAAATGAGGTCTTGCTGTTTACAGAAGGAGATGTCAGGTGCTTTAGTTCATATCTTTTATGACTACAAAAGCTACAACATGTACCAGAAAGTTTGGTTGGGTTAGTAAAAATAAAACATAAGGAGAAGAAATCTCTGACCCCCTGCACGAGGGTCCCCTCAATGCCAACAAATCCAGCGCTGAGAAAGTACTGTGCTGCAGACAACACGGTCCTTTGCTCTCCCCATCCTCTGGTCACTTGCAACATAAAGTGGTTCCACAACAATTTCTTGTTTATTTGTTCTAGGCTGCAAACCATTGATCTCAGCACTGGCAGGTCCTGGTAACCAGTGTTTGAGCGCTTCTGATTTATCCTCCCAACCCCTTGCGATGATGCAAAATGTTATCACCCCCTCCACAAGTTCAGAATGGATGCCAAGGATGGCAGGATTTTGCAACACGCTTAGGCACCTTGTCCTCATTCATTCAATGGATACTTTCCTATGGTCAATGATGTCATTTGCGCTACAGCGGAGGGATCTCCCATGATTAAGGCAGTGACCTGAAACTCAAGTTTTTCTTGCTGCACCTCACTGAGGGACTAGTCTCTTCTTCTTCTCTGTTGACTGGGTTATGGAATCAAAACCATGGATTTTCCAAGAAATAGATAGTTTCTGCTACGGATTTTGAAAGAGGTATACAAAAATGCTCCGTTCTTTCAAGCACTTCAGGCACATTGCCAACAAAACCAGAACTCTGCAATTAAAGCTCATCCGTGCAATTACCGAAAAGAAAAAAAAAAAAAAGCACAAAAAACCCAAACCTGAGCCAGATCCACAGCTGCTATAAATTAGCTCATTACCAGGACCCCTAACAGAGTTGTGTCAGCTAATTCTGGCTGAGGACTTGGCCTGTAAGTGTTTTCTGCAACAATACCAGGGCCTGGAGCAAAGCAGGGAAGATGGGTTGCTGCCTGGCGCTGGAGGGAGCGTGCTGCAGGGGTACAGTCACAGTGCTGCCCGGAGGCTTCTTGAAGGAGGTGTGAAGAACTTTGCAGAGCTAAACGACAGCATTAAGGTTGGTAAAATGTATTTGCTTATGCTGGAGGCCAGCCAGGTTTGACACTGCTGCTCCTGGGAAATCAGCCAAATTTTTTTTTGTTTTTGTTTGGTTGTTTTTTGTTTTTTTTTTTGTTATTGTTGGTTTTTTGTTTCCCTTCCCCTGTACTGCTTTTTCCACACCCCTTCTGGGGTGACAGTAAGGTACTGAAAGATGCTGCTTTCAGACAGCTGGCTGAAACGCTGGTATGGCAGCAGGGGAGGGAATGGAGTCGTGTGTGCATGCTTAGGAGTCAATATACCTTCCTGCAGCATCTTTGGCAACGCGTGCCCGGGCCAAACGTCGTCTCAGGTTAACTTGTGCTACTTGTCTAGTAGCCCTCTAAAAGGGTTACATGGCTTTGTAATCACACTAGAGATAAACAGGGTTCCCTGGGTTGTAGTATAAGCCTGTAACTGATGGTGACTGACTATGCGTAACCTTGGGCAAGTAGCTGGGCTTCCTGTGCCTGTACAGCTGGAGAGTCAGACTGCTTCCCATCTCACAGGGAGATGGTAACAGTGAACTAGCTGATACCTGAAGGTAATTAGTAGGAAGTGAAGGAATTGATGTGTCCCAGCTAAGTCTCTAGAACTTTGCTTCGCTTCATTTCCAAATTGCTTTCTAGGATTCTTCTCTGTTGGCAGTTAGCAAAGCCTAGCACAGAAACTTAAATCCTTCGAAGGTGAATACCCTCCCATCAGCTGCTGTCCCAAGGCTTTCATCTCCTTGCAGTTTTAAGTCCAAGTGTATTTTTTCCTGTTGCACAATAACTAGCAGCTGCCAGGGCACAGCCAAGTGCATTAATATAGAGTTCTGACCTGAGGAAGGAGGGCAGATATCTAAATGTGAAATCACTTTCAAACAATTTCTTTATCCCAAGCAAGCTGCATGCAAGAGATGCACTCAACTGCCCAGGCATTCCCAGCCCTGCCCAGGCCCAATTCCTGCAAAAGCTCCCACCTTTCTAGTAAACCAAGCCAAAGTCTGTATTCAAATCCCCATGCTTCAAAGCATTGAAATCAAAGTCCTTTTTTTTTCTGTTTTGCATCTACGCCTGTGGCTCACAGCCACGTTTCACTGGCAATTCCTTCAGTGCAAGCCCTGTTAAGCTCTGCTATGTCCCTGAGAGGGGTCCTTGGCCCCTGATGCACTGATTCAAGTATCATAGCACATGATCTGTGCTATCAGGTCTTCTGATGCATCTGGCTAATGGAAGTACTGGTAGTGGGAAGAGGCCAGGCTGGCAATGGGATGAGTGCTGCTAGTGGCAGTGCGGAGCTCCACCATAGAGTGCTGCCCTGTGTTGCTCTCCTCCCGTCTGGTCTGTGCCCACCTATCTTCTCAAAATGTTCATCCTGATTTGTAGGCTGCTTGGCATGGGGAAAAATCTCCATGAAACATGTGTGCAATGACTGGCACAACTGGAGCCAAAGCTTTGCTTGTCTCCATCTGCCGTTGTGTTACAAAGGATAGCAGAGTTAGAGTCATGCCAGTCCTCTGCTTGTCCCCAGAGCTGTTGCAAGATTCATGGGCACAGAAAACCCATCCCCAGTGAGTGGTGCTGGCAGGGTTATGTGGGGTAGGTAGTCCCAGGGAGAGGCACAAGAGCGGTACAGAGATGGTCAGACTGCCATTTCTCCCCACTCCTGTCTACCACAAGACATGCAATACGCTCTAGATTTAAGTCCAGAAGACCAGTACTTTCCAACTGTAGTGTGCCACAAGAACAAAGCACCAGAAACAAAGGGCATCAGCAATGACTTGGGTCTCTGGAGTAGCAGGGGTTTTGCACAGATGGCCTGCAAAGGAAGACCAAAGTCAAACCCCATCATTCCTACCAGTCTGCTTAGCCCTGAGCACAGGAGCACGATATACATGCGAAGCCCCAGAAAAGGTTTTTCGGCATCCCACAGAGGACCTGCCACAGCCTGCCCAGTAACTCCTCTCTAGCTCCAGCTGTGCCATGTAGGACAGGTTCTGTGATGGGGCTGCGGCCTCAAAGTAACGACTAAGAGATGATCATCAGCTTTTGAAGAATCATTAGGCAGCAGTGACTAGTGAGCTGGAGTCAAACTCATGACCTAGAAATGAAAGGCTGCCTCTTCCATGCAGTCCTTGCACGTCCTCGTTTTCCTTTCTTCCTTTACAAAAAGGCCTCCCTTTAGTCCTGTCACTGAGACACGTTCTCTAACACGGCTGGCAGTACAGCTCAGGTGGTATTTCCCTTTCACTGCGAAGAGGAGATTTTTCTTCCTCACCGATGATGAGGTCTCAATTTCCCAGCATTTAAGAGAAAAAGGGTCATTTCCTTTCTGAAACAATAGGCATTTTTTGCTGCTGACTCTTCCCCCATATGTGCTGAGGGGTGGGGCGGGGCTGTGGGGCTGTGCTGCCACCTCCTCCTCAGCACTAGCCCACCAGCTAGCCCCCGTGCAGAGCACGCAGGAGCTGTGTTACTTTCCTGGCTGGGCAGTGGCTGTCCCTTGTGTAGCCCTGTGGGCGCAGGGAGGCATTGCATGGACAGGACCCCAATACTTAGAAGAATTGGATTGCTCTTATGATGCTAAAAAAAACAAACAAACAAAAAAAACAAAAAACAAAAAACCCCACCAAAAACCACCCCTACAAACAAACAACCCCCACTCAAAAAACCCCAGCAACCACTACCAATTGACCCTATAGGAGGGAAAACTATCCCCACAGAGCTTTGCCATGGACTTCCATGTGGTGAGGATCTCCCCGCTTCCTGGTGCTTTACAGGCCTGTTGAAGACCTGATGTTAGTCCTAGCGATGGCAGAGTTGCTGCTTGGCACCAAGTTTCTGCACACAATCTGCTTTCCCAAAGTCTTTCGAGCAAAGCTAGTCTGTGAGCACACCGCTGTATCTTGGGCTGCCCAATCTGAGCAAGGGCTTCTTCTAAACAATTAGGACAACGGTGAGCCTAAGACTTTCCAAGGGGAGCTTACGGAAGGGTCTTGTGTCTTCAGTGCACCAGTTAGAACCTCTATCTACAATGGCAGAAACTTGTGAAGGCATGAAAATCACTGTCATAGAAATGTTGGGGTTTTTTTTCTGGAATTGTGATAGAAAAATTCATGTTTGCAGAGGAACACACTCCCATGTGGTAACTGCATATTTGTATGATAGACTCAATTCTCAAAATTATCCAACTGGGGAGCTGAAATGCATGTGCATTTCATGGGAATATATATACAATTTGATTTGCTTGAAATGTTGAATGCAAAGGAAAAATTATGATAAAGCTGAGATCTCATACAGTCCTTGAACAAAAAGCACAAAGTTCTTGGATTGTTTAGCTCCAAGGTGCTCTCCAGTCTCACTGTTAGTTAAGGGTGTGAAGTTCCTCTGGATGATAGTTTGGTAATATAATGTCACCAGAAATGTTATAGATCCCCCACAGCTGCAGCTGGTAATGATAAATCCGTATAAAATAGATGCTGAGAGAAAGATAACAGGGTTCAAGGACTCTGACTGAAGAGGCATTCATTGCTTTAATATGTATGTTTTAGAAGAGGAGGAGATAATTATAGCTCTTTTCAGGCATTTGAGGAGGAATGAGAGGGAGATTGATTGTTTACTGATGGATATAGTTGGGTGAACTAAAGAGGAAATGGATTTCCAAGTAGAGAGGCCACTTGACATTTTTACAGCTTGTTTCTACTCATTCCAAGTGACCTGTGAAGTTTTTGGAACAGAGTGACAGGTCTGATAGATTAGTGACCTTTGGCAGAAAGTCCCGGGGCGCAGCAGGTCCCCACAGACCACCTGGTTATCCGAGTTACTTGTGTAGGCTGGCAGCCACCAGTGTTGAGACCAACATGCCACAGATCTTGTGCATAGTGCCAGCTAAAGAGCCTCTCCCACTCGTTACTATGTTTACCCTACAACTTACTTCTTTGGATATATAGCCCAGTGGGAAAACTGGGCCAAGGATAATTTTGGTGCATGAGGATCGGTGTCCTCCCTACCCTGCAACGTAACCACTCCTGAGGGTGGGAGGTGGGAAGCTTGCCTCCCAGACACCTATGGTTCTTATGTGTGAGACTTTGTCAGGGAGATGACAGCTCTCACTAAAGACCTGCAAATCCTTCTCCTTGGAAATTCCCATGTGCTCCTTCAGGAGAAACGTTCAAAACCTTAAATAAAGGAAATAGTGCGTTCATGAGCAGCCCTGTATGATAGCAAAAGATCATTTGGCATACACCTTGATAATGTGTCTGTGCAGAAAATGAAAACAATGGAAACAAATATACCACACCTTGGCAAAAACTGTCTAATTTAGGAGATCTTTCCTTGCACATCTGATTTGCAGGCTGCCTCATATTGCAAAGGAGTATGCGGCCAGAAATGAACTGAGACAGGAGGCCCTCTGCGAGGATGGAACTTGCCCCCCAGGGATGACAGGTATGTAGTAATTCAGGTTTTATTGCCTATAATAAGCTTGGATAAACAACTGTTCAATAGCCCTACAGACCAAAGCCATTAAGACCCCAGTGCTTCAACTGAAGCCAAAGGAACTCATGAATTGTATCAGAAGGGTCACAGTTAACCTGTTCTTCATGTGCAGTCATTGCTGTCCCTAGGCAAAATCCCAGGGAGCTGCTTCTGCTCAAATGCGGTAGCAGTGGGCAGGTGTAACCATACTCTTTGGTAAGTCTGAAATCTTTTATGGTTGCAATGAGAGTGGTCACAATTTTGGGGTTTGTTGTGCTTGCTGGGGCCACACAAGGACCTTGGTGAGATGAGGAGGAGGAGGTGGTGATGCAGGGCTCTGTAGCTGCAGTAAACTGAACTTGCTGAAACAAGAGGTCCTGCCACCCTGATACTTCTGCTGTAACCGCCCCCCCCCCGCCAAGGCGGGGGGGAAGATCCAACCTATACCCCTGTGATTGAGCTGCCACTCAAAAAAAAAAAAAAAAACACGTTTTGTTCAGTTTATATTCTCTATTTTGAGATGCAACTTTATAGTCCCTGCCACAAAGCTTGCAAGAAGCAGCATATTCTTGGCTCTTTCTGAGTAGAGATGGGGTCCAAACCAGGACACAAATAATATTTGGTGCCTCTTCCCAGCCAAGGTGGTTAGGGCATGCTGTCCCTGTTTCTTATTTGGAGAAATTCTAGCTGAATCTCTCTGATTCCTTAGTGCTCTGTGTGATAAGTCTGTTGCCCACGAAAGCTTCCACCTACCCATACGACAATACTGCTGTGTCTGGGTGATGAGGTGTGGAAGGGCAAGCTTCTTTTCCCCTCCTAAACCTGTCGTCAGGCTTGCACTATATAGCTTGGGGGAAACAAATTTATAGTAAAATTACATCCGAGGGGAAAAAACATGAGCGGTTTCCACCATGCTGTAGAATAGCATCTCTTCACTCTCCACGTCTTGTGGTGATGCTGGAGTGCTCTCGCAGCAGCACTGCCCTAGAGCCCTTGGCATTGTTGGATAAATGCAGTCTCCACACCAAACCCAGGCAGAGCAACGTGCTTCAGCAACCCTTGCTAGCACAGTGCCCAGCAGTTACCTGCTCAGGCACCTCAGAGAGACGCCAGCTTACACTCGGCTCTCAGCAGCTGCCCTAGGACAGGAGAGCTGGGAAGCTCAACCCCAGCAGTGAGTGCCCGAGCAGATGCCCACGGACGTGGCAGCTCTGGTGACTCCGCAGGAGCTGCCTGCACCGCAGCAGTCCAAGGACGCAGGAGTTCAGCTTACAGATGAGAAGTCAGGACCCCAGGAGGTATATCCACTCCAACGCGGTGTTTTGCAACATCTTCACCATCCCGCTGTTGCATGGCACAATACCCTCAGGCTCTGGCAAACCCTGCCTGTAGCCACCTCCATGCCAAGCCAAACCAACCCCGTACAGTGATGTTAATGGACACAGGAGCTGCAGATCTCATTTACAGCTGGCACGAGCCAAGCTGAAGGGTACACAGGGATGCTAAGGGGATTCTGCTGCCTGGGACTTGTGATCTCAAAGCCTGCAGCACTGGCTAAGGAATAAAACGTACCAGCACCCCTTGTGCCTGAAAAAGGCTGGCTGAGACCACATCATTTGTTTTGGCAACAGCCTTACGAAGTTACAAGTGATCTGCTGCAGGTCCGTAGCTGCCTCCCCTGCCTGGGTCACCTCATCTGCGCAGAGCAGAAGGCAGCAAATAAAACCTCTCCACCTC
>NW_010561415.1:2023-3975 GCF_000687285.1 Phaethon lepturus | reverse complement strand
GAGTTGTGAAGTCCATCTTTCTCCCGCAGCGAGTTAATGATAGCTTAGTCTTATAGCAGTACTGAAGCATTCTGAGAAAAAAAAAACAACCCACAACCAAAAGATTAAGCATTTCATACTTACTTACTATAATGTCTTCTAAACAGTTGAGACCTTTGTCCTGTAAGTTTATAGATGTCCTCAGTGCCAATATAAATTTATTTATTTTTTATACTTAATGTCGTAATAAGTATTATGTGTAATTTTAACTACTGTCCTTTAAAAGTCAGAGGAATTAATATAACAAAGATAAAGTTACTTGGTTGCCTGAGTAATAATGGAGGATATCGAGTATGGATTTCCTGGTACATCAAGAGGTAGACTGTTTACCAAACATATTTTCTTCTCTCTGCAGTAAAGAGCAGAAAGGAAAAGAGTTATTTATAGGTACTGTAGCATGAAAACAGTATTTAAGAGCTTGCAAGATATGAAATTTCTGACCTTCCAGAAAGCAGCTATAATCACATTTAAATTTGTCCACCCTTAATTCTGCTTTAAAAATAAAAATATCCAAATCTAAGGACAGAAGAAAAAAAAACTTTTAAATTTGCAAATATATTTAATAAATGGTGAAAAAGCAAAGGATAAATTTAAGAAACACAAATGGAGTAAAAGCCATGGCAAAGAAACTTTTCACATGAAAACCAAGAAGCATTTCTGCTATAATACTTCTAGCAACTCTCCCCCCTTCTCCACAGCAAGCATAATAACCAACTCTTGGGTTTTTTTCTGAATTGTTCTAGGTACCTAAGAAAGAAGAGATTACTATCCCTCCATACCAGCAAGCACCACTACTACTGAGCACTAAACATTATGTTATGGGACAGAAGAGATTAAAGGATTGCATCTCCTTTCTGACTTTCAAATATATTCTGACCCTAACAGGAAAAGAGAATCACGTGTGATGATGTATACTGTCTTGCAAACATCCTCTTCAGTACAGTGCCATATTTCTCCCCTTATTTTCCAAGAAATCCCCTTGCTCTGCTGCTCAGCTGTGAATACTGCACTTAACACACTTCCCCCCCCCATCCCCAAACAGATCTCACTCAACTAGATTACAAGACGTAAGGGTGGCAGAGTGGTAGAACAGGGCTTTCATAAACATACATCCTAACTGTACAGGCTCATTCACTTGCTCAAATGCATCAGAGCATCTCACTGCAACGAACAATTTCAGTTCAACTGCTTGTTTTGTCTCACAGATGCTAGTCCATTTTTCTCCAGCATGTGAACTGCAAATGTGGAAACAGAAGCTTACTACCTTCTTTTCTTTTTATCTTTGCAGTTAGATGCAATGCATTACATTAAGCACTGCATAAGCACTTGAGAGGATCTCTACTCTGGGAAACTTAACAATAGGTAGACAAGACACACACATAGAGGCAAAACCATTTCTCCAGCACTGAACAGCCGGTCTGTGGCAAAGGCAGAACAGAACCTGCATCTTCTAGGTTCTGTCTCCATACATTAAAAAAGAAAACACTTCCAAGTACATAAAGATTAGACTAATCAATATATTAGTTTAAAAAGTAAACTACTCTTCTAAATTAGTGAGAAATGGATTGTCGTGGTTTAGCCCCAGCTGGCAACTAAGCACCACGCAGCCGCTCACTCACTCCCCCTCCCCCAGTGAGACAGGGGAGAGAATTAGAAAAAACTCGTGGGTTGAGCTAAAAACAGTTTAATAGAACAGCAAGAAAGAAAGAAACAACAATAACAACAATAATAATACCAACAAAGGAATGTACAAGAACAAGTGATGCCCAATACAGCAGTTGCTCACCACCCAGTGATCGACAGCCCGTCCCCGAGCAGCTATTTCCGCCCTCCGGCCAACTCCAGTTTATGTACTGGGCATGACGTCGTGTGGTAGGGAATATCTCTTTGGCCAGCCTGGGTCAGTTGTCCTG
>NW_010561415.1:1213-1977 GCF_000687285.1 Phaethon lepturus | reverse complement strand
TGGACTGTCCTTGACTGCTTAGCAACAACCCAAAACATCAGCACATTATCAACAGTTTCTCATCCCAAATCCAAAACATAGTCTCACACTAGCTTCTGTGAAGAAAACCAGCTCTATCCTGGCTGAAACCAGGACAGGATATTATAGAATCTTACTGCAGTACTTACTTAAGCTTGTGAAATAAGTGTTACAATGCATAAGATTTTTCTTATTGTGTCTAAAATTTATGAAAATACATTCTGAAACAGAAGGAATAATCTCATTTTTTGTATGACTGATTACTTGATTCAGTCATTATAGTAATTACCAATGTGGGGACTTCACTATAGACTCCATAGCCAAATGTCTTAAAACTAAGAAAGCTGCTAACTTGAAGGAATTAGGAACATATTTTAAAATAGTTTTATACCTTTTGTTCCTTTCTGGATTGCATAATGTACAAAGGAGTTTCCCAAAAATGCTCCCTCTGACTTAAAAAATGAGTCATCACCAGGATAAATTTCTGTGATGCTTGTCCTACCATGGATAAATCTAAGAGAAATAACAAGATTTTTAAGAAGTATTTAAAATGCTGTGTCGCTAGACAAGCAAAACAGGTTAGTACACTTGAAGAATGCACTAAGTACAAACACATTTTCAACACAACTCTCACATGAAAAACTTTATACTGTTTCACAAACAGCAGAGTGTACCAATTGTTTCTTTTAACACAGAAGATTAGCATTACCACTCTTTGTTTGCTTGGAGGGGTGTGTGTGTGGGGG
>NW_010561415.1:0-1092 GCF_000687285.1 Phaethon lepturus | reverse complement strand
GGGGGGGGGGGAGTGTGTTTGTTTTTAAACAAGCTAAGGAGAACTTTTTTGTGTTGAGGTGAACATCTCACGAGAGCTGCTCAATCCCCATTCCACCGATCACAAAATATAGGAATCCTAAAGAGAAAATCCACTCTTCTTAGTAGACCAGCCCTACCTAGTGTACACAAAGAGAGAACTGTCAGATTGAATGTTTCCTGAACAACCTGAAGCCTTAATTTCCACTGCAGCTGTGTGTTTTTCACTAAGAAAGATCAGTGGTCTTTTACTTGCGATCATATGATATCCTGGAGTCTAACACCCATTTAATGACCCAATTCTGCAACTCTGCAGTTAGATGCCTGGACTTCGGTAATGGGACTTTAAGACTAAGTATGGCTACTCACCATACTTCCAGTTATAGTACTGAAAAGATGCTAAACATTTTGTTCATATGAGATGAAAATTTAGGAATTACACTGAGAAAAATGAAGAACACTGGGCAGAAAGATTAAAGCTTTAAAGACTGATTATGCTTTTATCAATGACTTTTAGATGCTGATAGTAACTGTAGCATTTTCAAAGTTTGTATAATAGATTTGAAAGGGCAATTAAAAAAAAGGTTGCTTTTTTTTTAAACAACATATGGACAAGGTGATTTACCAGGAAAATCTACAGTTTAGCTGCCTGCAACATGCAAATTATGTAGGTCACCAAGACAAACATTTCTAAAGTGTGAAATCTTCAGTATCAAAAGGAGTGATGTAATTTGCAAAGAAATCAATCATCATAATTGTCAGTGAAGTCTGTGGGAGCTCAAGCTGTCCAGTAAACCTCTACAAAATCATATCACTTCTTTAAAAGCCTTAAATATGATTTCAGATTGATTGTTTCAGGCATACCCAATTTCAGACCTGGAAATATACTGTACTAGACAATTTGAAGCTCAATGAACAAAGAGCAGAAATTAACAGAATCTTACATGAAGACTGTGTACAATTTCTCAAGGGGTGAGAAAAGATGAAATGTCTTACTTGTCCCTAATTCCCATACAAATGAAGTCTTCCAAAGATGAACAGCATGATCGAAGCCACCGAGGCGAAGGGCTACGGA
>NW_010561414.1:0-13807 GCF_000687285.1 Phaethon lepturus | reverse complement strand
AATAATCACAAAGTTTGTTCATCATAAGTAACCCCTCTTTTCTTCAAAATTTTTACTATAATACAAAGGATTGCTTTTTCTTCCAAAGATATTTGCAACCCCATTACTTAACGTCCCCAGCTGCTCACTTTGGTGATTATTCGTCCGGACTGCAGCTCTCTGTCCCACTGCTACTTTCTCCCGCAGCTCTCTGGTCCGCTGCTGTTTTCCCCTTTCAGCTGGGCTACTCCACCGGTCGTTTTCTTCCCACGGTTCGGTCCCTGTTCGGGCGCCATTTGTGGAGTAACAGGGCACGGACTCTGGCGGGGATTCAGGCCAAAGACCTTTATTGCCACAAGTGTCCACTTTCTATGCAGCTACCGCTCTTTCACGCACCACAAAATGGTTGGTTACCACACTCAGTCCACACACCTCTCACACAGTCAGGATTCGCTGCCTGCGGGTGTCCACGCGCTCCTTTGCTTCCTCTTAGTTGTTTACCACAGCTCCTTCTCTTCAAGGCTGAGCCCTGCAGGTGTCCAGCTGTTTACCAGCTTCTCAATGCCACAGCTCCTTCTCCTCAAGGCCAAGCCCTTGCAGGGTGATCCCAACATCAAATGTACTTTTGTCTTGTTGTATTTCAGTGACTTACTCAAAGGCATCTTCAAGAGAATGGTTTTTGTTCTGTTTAGGCTGTAATTCAACAGAGTTGTAATCCCGCTGCCATTAATACTGCATGAACAGGTTCAGCTCAAACTATTCGACACAGATCATTTCTCTTCATCTCAGTATGGTTTAAAATTTTGTTTCACTGATGCAAGCAGGATCAAGCAATTTGCCACCACCTTTCTTAGCAGAACCCTACCAAAAAGGCTGTTGAAATCAATGAGATCATTTCATTTCTATAGATACCAAGCGTCCGTCTTCCAGTCCCGCAATGCTCTAAGTTTTGTATTGAAATAGACAGAAATTCTTGTCCAAGTGAACTGAACTGCTCCCATGAAATTCAGCTTCAGTCACTGTGATCATGAGCTAAAGCGAATGGGTAGCTTTCCTCTGTTGTACGAATGCTGATCCCCTTCATTTTCATAATGCTGACAGTACCAGCATTAGTTTTTTACCAGGCAGATTATCTGCTCTGCTCTTTTATAACATTCCTTGTTCCTGATTCCAGCTCGTAATTGTGATTACTGAGTTGAACAACTGTACAGATATGTGAGGGCAGACCGTCCTAATCAGAGAAGTAAAACGTCTTGGGAGATGGCAGTACTGGCAGCCTGGTCGTTTGTACCAACTGGAAATCCTGGCAGAAGTCACTGAAGTTGGGAAGAAACTCCAACAGTTTCAGAGGTCGTAGACATGCTCTGATACAGGCTGCAATAGTCTCTTCATAATAACTTATGTATGACACCAGTCAAGATATTAGTGTTTCTTAATGGCTAGTGATTTAAGAATTTTTCAAATGTAGCAGGTATTTATAAGCTGCCATCGTTCGGGGGGAAGAGAGGGTAGTTCATGCATTGCATATCCCACAGGAAAACTAGCTGTTACCCAGGTAACCGATTCAAAATATCAATGCCTACAAATCTGATTATCAAATTAGATTAAACACCTTCCATGTAGCCGTGTAGAATCTGTGAATGCAGATAATTTAAAAACAGCAAGTAAGTCTCACAAAACTTGGGGGCAGATACAAAAACGTATGTTTTTTGTGTACAATACAGATATAACCTACAATACTACATTCAGTCGTGATCCCTAGGTAAAGGTATAAACCTGCACGAGCTGTCAGTGTTCATAAAGTTTACTCTGAGTTTGCTTCATCAAAGCTTTAGAATCTGGCCCATCTTTTCTGCAAAATGCTATTCAGTAGGCGGTATGGGGTAAGGGAGAAATTGGCTTCCCCCGCATAAAGGTGTTGTGTCAGGCATTACTGTGACTGGAACAGGAGTATGGAATTGTGTTGGTAGCGGGAACAGGCCAACAGCTCCCTACCCGCTAGGCAGGGCGCGCTGCTCGAGCCGAGAGCACGGGATGCACCTTGCTTGTTTCTTCCCCCACTTCTTGCCCCAACAGATTTGTACCTATGGTGCAGAACAGTAAATAAGCCCCACGGAGTTCGCAGCTTCAATCCAAGAACTGGAATTCCTCTGGCAACTTGAATGATTTGCTGACTTAATTAGAAATGTTTAATTCTGCTTTCTCTAGCTGTTTACCACCGTGGTGCCCAAACAGTATCCACATCTGCTTTTGGACCCTCCAAATTATGATGATTTTTTAATAAACAGGTGCTTTTTAATAATTATTTTCTGCATGTGTTGTGTTATTTTTTCCTCTAAAAATCCCTAGCCTTGAACAAGACTCAGGAGAGAATTCAGCCACGCCACTCTGCAGCATTGAAGCTAGTCTAGGAAGGAGCAGCTTGTACTGTTTGCAGAGCTAAAATGTGGCGCTCTTGGAAACCACTGACTTCTTTTCAAATAAAAACGTGCAGTGAGAGCACCCGTTTGAATTTCTAATAACTTTGTGAGTCAGAATCTGATCACTGAAGTAAAACTTCTCGAGGCACAAACTGGAGTGGAAATTAGGTTCCGGCTGCTGTGCAAAGTAATCAGCGGCAGCCAAGGAAATACACTTCTTCGCTCCAGGTCTTTCTTGCACGTGATTGCACAGTTGTTGCAGTTTCGCAGCCAAAACCATCTATAGATATCTGTCCTGTGCCTATGTGTAATGAAATCAAAGAGTTTTTAACTTCTGCTCTAACATTAATGTGACAGCAAAAATACTTCTTCAAGAGCTAAGTGTAGGTCTTCTGTTACAGCTCCTGCACCAGGTTGCCAGCATGGAAGTACAACTTGTGAGACACAAGCTCTGTGTCCATCATGTAAATAAATGCTGTGATTTTCACAGCATTGATAAATATGAACGTAAACTTTTCCTGTTACCTAGAAAAGTGATGTAAATGTGGAAAAGTGGCTCTTTCCAAAAGTTAAAAATACTTCTGTATATTCTGTTCTCAAACCTTAGAAGTTTTTGATTAAGAACATCTTTAGCTCTAAATATTTTACTAATGAGCATGTAATGAATTAACTACTTCCCTCATCATGCAAAGTTTCTCAAATATTGGACACTTACTCAAGTTCGATAGTAAGGACACCCTGACATTGTTAAAGCACATGATTTACTTCTTGAGTTAAAAATTTTGACTGATTCAAATTCATTATAAGATTACTTAATAAAGTAATGACAGTGTCTTGAATGAACACAGTGTCTTCCTAGTAGCTATCACATTTAGTAGTTTATGAGTAATACTAAGTGATCAAACTCTTAATTACTGTGACATCTGGGTGCCCCATTAGTGGACTGAGTTTTCTGGGTCCCCATTAGTGGACTCTGGTGCTTGGTGCATTACAAACAGGATGAGATGTAGTCCCTTCTTCAGAGGATTTTTCCCGTCTGAGAGAGGCTGCTGAGGAAGGCATGGGGATAAGCAGCACAGAGGAAAGGGTGAGCGTGTCCATGCTGTGCTGGAGCTGGCCCTGTGGGAGCAAGAACCAGCCCAGGAAGCTGGTCTGAAGACACCTGCCCTGCCTGTAGATATCTGCGTTTGCATATAAGGTGAGGGGATCTAAGCCAAGGGGACCTAAGCCAAGGGGATCCAACCGTAGACGTTAAGGTGCAAACCGTGCCTGTGCAGAACTGTGTCTTCTTCTGCTTCCGCATCACCCTTTGCTTCTCTGCACAAAGCTTTCCAGTAGCATGTGCATTTACCTGAGCAGATTACCATGAGCTTGGAGACCTGGGCGCAGCGCCGCGTCACGTGGTAGGCAGGCGACAACCGCAGCTTCGCTGACCGCGCTCGCCTTGTTGTAGACAGTACAGCAAGAGATTGAGCAGCAGCTTAGGGGAGATTTGGAAGTGTGCTTGAGAAAGTCCTTCCAAGGAGCAGTACGAGAAGAATAAAACTACTGGGGAATTAAAAGTGGCTAATTGAAGCTGGCCTAATTGGCATATCCAAGACAGAAGCCAATTTCTGCTATTATGGGCATCTGAGGGTCAGGAGGCAATAACTTTAAGGTATTATACACTATTCAGGACTAAGAGGAATGGGTTGTAACAAATGGTTACAAGTTTTTAGAATAGAATTTTGCTCATTTTCATTTACTGATATTTTAAAATGACAATTAAATGAACAGAACATATTTTGCCTATTTACCCGCTTAAAATATGGATTTACAGGGTGTGGAGGGAGTTGCTTCTGAATATATCTGGAGTCTCCGAACCTCATTTTCCTCTTGTCTTTTTTTTGTTTTTTTTTTTTTTCATAGCAAGCTGAATTAGATCTTTAGTCAACCTATAAGCCATGAGGTGAGAGCTTGAACTGACATTTTTTATGTCCTGAAGTTGTAGATGTTCATGATTTCTTAGAGTTTGTTTATTATTTATCTAATGTTTTTGTACTTCTCAGACGGGTATTTAAAAAATCTGTTCTTAGTGTTTTATGTTTTACACAGCAGTGTAACATTTTATATGAGATGATTGTATTGGTGCAGCAAGGGACTATATAAAGAGTGTGTGTGTATATATATAGATACATATATAGGGAGTATATATATATATATATGTATATGACACATCTGTCCTCCATTGTGAAAAGCAACTCACCTTACAATGCCGTATATTATAACCATTATAAACTCTAGCAATACTCTTTTCTTCTGAAATACTAAACTGCAGGACTGGCATTATTTTTTTTGGTGTAATGATAACAGTGTTATGATACTTTGAATTTACAGATGCACTTATTCTTTATTCTTGAGAGGTCAAATACTCTTCTGTGATTCTGTAGAGAGTATCACTAGCTTCCTAATTGAACAGTGAATGTTAAAAAAAAAAAAAGATACTTAAATGCTAGGAAAAGTAATAAAGTAATATTACACTTGTTGAGCTAATATGCTGCAAGTATGCTAGTAAGGGCTTACTGAATTAACAAGAGGATATCAAACTTTTCCACTCTGGTCACTAGCCCAGAACTAATTTAGGCTGGTGGATGGATGAGATCTGTGCCTCTGGAATGAACTGGTGACATAGGAATCGTTTCTACTGCTCAAGTGTGTCATAAAAGACTATACCAATTAATACTGATGAGCTGCTGCGGTAGCAGCCACGGCACAGAGACTGAGCGCTGGAGAATCATAAGTAAACATTAGTCTCTCACCATGAAGTGGTCTCACCAGAGCTGGGTTTAACCTAGTGGGTGAGAAGGTACTGGGAATATGCTCAGGCTATGGTAGCGCGGTCTGTCTGTCATGCTAATAAAGCAGGGTCTCCAGTCTTCAGTGCTCCGGTCTAATGTACCCATCATTGCATTCAATTGCAGGTCACAGAGAACGACTACGAAACCAGTTGTGTGTGGCACAAGGAAGCATTTTATTTACTCATGGTAACAAAACCTACAGCTCAGCTTGAAGATTGCCTAACCTGTGCTTATACCATGGAGGGCTATCAGGCATAATTGACTCTGGCCCAATCTTTGAGCATATAAGCACGTTGAAAACAGGCAAAAAAATCACGACAATACACCTTTTTGTTTCCTGTTTCTAAATATTCAGTTACTGTATGGTTAAAGAGAAAGCATCTATGCACTTATAACTGTATGGTGCGTTAATTCAGAGCCGATGCATCTTTTGCGAATGCACGTAGGGATTTAGGGACAAGCTGCTTCCAGCCTCTGACTGGTTATACAAGGGAGAAGGCTGCTGAGGACCTGGCTTTCTTTTTTGGCCCAGAACCATCCTACTGGGATGAAGCTGGAACAAGACCCATTCAGGCTCGTACAGAGCACGCTGCTGGCGCCCGGGGAGCAGCGGGAGCGAGCTGCGTGCTCTGCCTCACCCCCCTGCAGCAGTCACTCCCAAAGACTCAGTCGTTTGACTGTGCCTTAGATAAAGTGTCTTCTCAGCAGCCCCACTCTTTTGGTATAGCTTTATTCTGCCCTCAGCGCACACAGTCGGCCCTTCAGCGTTCGGTTATATATTTAAATGGCTACGAGGTCTGCAGACACAACACACTGGAAATTTATGTGGTCATACAAAATGAGCAGAAGTGAGGTCATGAGGGATCTGCGATCTCTAAGCATGTAAAAAGAGCTGAATAATGGAAAGATTATTTGAAATTTTAAGTCTGTGTCATGTTTATTATACATGTCTTTGCAGCAACCACAAAGATTCTGACTGGCTGCAAAAGCACGCAGAACTCAGTCACTGCCTGAAAAGATTTTTAACCTTTAAAACTAACACATAAACATCCCAGGGTTTTTTTGTGAGTGTTTCCTTGCTGGATATTTCAGTTCTAATTTCTCTTTTAGTTTTGTGCTCCGGATGAGATCATTCCTATTAGCCTATGGAGTTCATGCATGACAGGCAATTGCGGTAGTGAACTGTAGAAACAACTTGTACGGTGACTGATTTTTCCTGGAATTGCGTTTTTAAGGGCGCAATGTGTTCAGCAAGCTTCCTTCTTAACATATTATGTGGATGACTTTCTCAGATGTAGGTCTGGCACAAATCCTGCTCTTTTGACATGGCACAGTCCCCAAATAGCATTAAAGTCATGTCTGCAAATACGGTGGGGCCAACTTGCTAATAAAAATCGCTAGTGACATCTATCAACTAGATTGGATTAATCAGATCATTGCCACTGTAGTAGAGAATATAATTGTTCCTTGATGTGAATTCTGGGCCTCTGGTTACACAATCAAAATGGCACTTTCCCACAAATTTGCCTTCAGATGGCATTTGCACGCCTACACCCCTCGTACTGCCTGGTTTCACTCATTTCTTAGCGGGGCTGTATCAATTGTGTGTCAAGCGTAGATTTGGCACTTCCAGTACGTTTTGGGGAGAGTTTCTAAATACAGCGTTGTGCCTAAAAGACAATGTTGTGACAGAGCTTTTCTTCTGCTAAGTAAGTCTGGTTTACCATGTTAATCGTTCCATTTTATATGAGATGTTAGCTGTATAATAATTCTGAGGAAACAATCACTTTACAGTGTATTTGAAACAAATCAATGCCTCATGCTTCTAGAAACATAGTAAATAGCTTGTCATTGCCTTTTTTTCTTTTAAAATCTGCATACAATGGTAGTACCTTGTAATATAACATTAATTACTGGTGATACTTAATATGGCTTGAGAATCTCACAGCTTCACTATGGAAAACTAGAAGTTTGGTGGGTATTTTTAATTTTTTACCGGAAAACACATTAGAGAAAATCAGGAAGAAATATGAGTTCATTTGATTTCTCTCAATAGTTTTTTTGTTGGATTGCTGTGTGGGGTTTTTTTGCTGATGTTCATTGATACCCTCTTTTGCATTCATAGACTGGGATGATTTTGAGCTTTCAGAGGACTGTTTTAAAATACAGAGTGTTTTAAAACACAGAGTATTTTACTACTCCATGCTAGAGCAAGTCTAAGATTTTCTTTATGAAATAATATTGGCAAAAACAACAGGCCCTGAAAGAACAAGGAGAAAAAAAAAAATAATAATTTGACCCCAGAAAAAAACAAGCAGCCTGTTCTGTCTCTCCGGCAAAGTGGCTGCCGGAGGCGAGTCCTCAAGCTGTTATCTGCCGGGGCAGTGGGAGAGGGAAGAGAGGGACCTGTGGCATGTGGGTAGGGGAGGGCCTGGGTGGGAAGTACGCTGCAAAGGTGCGAGAGCAGCATTTACGTGGAGCTGCTTAGGATGCAGCAGGATCTGCCTGCCACCCATGCCAAGGACAGCCCGGCGCTCTCAGAGCCGTTCGGCATCTCTTCTCTTCGCTTCCCGGCGCTCACGTTTCTGGAACACTTCATTAGCAGAGGTGCACTGAGAGAGAAGACTTCATTAGCAGAGGTGCACACTCTCCCAGCTGAGAGAAGGCTGACGAAGCCATGCATGCGGAGAAAATCGGGGCAAAATAGTGATTCTGCTAGGCCTAGCAGAGCTAAGAAAATCCCGTTAGGTTTAGCTGACTATGCAGAGCCGTTTGTATGTCTAGCGGGCCTGTGAGCTGCCTTGGTTTTGCGGGATGCTTGCCCTGCGTAACACGAAGTGCTCAGGTTGTCCACAGATCCTGAAAGCACCAGAAGTAGCATTGCCCTCCAGTTAATAAGCTATGCTGGCTCTTCTGTGAACTATTTTAGGCAATTTCAGATACAGTGGAAGCTAATGGATATACTGACTTCTGTTCTCCGTGGATAAATGGAGAACGAATGAAACATTTTTTCAAATAAGATAGCAGGGGATATTAAAAGTATCGCCTTACTTAGGTTTTATCGTGCGCACGATTGCCTTGGGCAGCAGCTTCCATTGTCTCGTTATCTCAGTCCATTGAAGTGTTCAGCTGCTGCTTTCATGTAGCCTGAATGAAGGCTGTTAGCATACCCATTAAGTTTAAGAACTGTCATTGCCTAGAGACAAGATCTAATATTGTCTAGAGATCAAAGCCTTGATTGATGGCAGCCATTAACACCATCGCAGGTTAAGATATTTTCATGTCCATGTAGTCTATCCAGACCGACAGGTTCAATAACTTTTCAGTTAACCTATGTGATCCTGCGCCCGTATTCACCCCTGGACTGGGACGATAGCTGAACTGTTTGATTAGCATTACTGAATTTGTGGCTGGTTTCCACCAGGACTGTCATCTGGGGCCTCCCCAACAATCCAAGTGCCGCTCCCTCAGACTCTGTCCTTTCACCGGTACCAGTAAGGACGCTCTGAAGTCAAGGCATGGTGCCATGCTGTGAAGGAATGCGTGTCTGTGGTCGTGGACCTGATGGAGAGATTCTTCATTGCTTCCTTGCAGTATTTTATATATAAGATAAAAAGCTTCACATTTACATAGTGCATGGATTGAGAATTATTGTAGTACCATCGTCTGGATGTCCCATGTGCCAGGACTGGGTGAATGCAACACTAGTATTGTGACAGCTATTACCACAAAAAGTTTGTTTATAATTGAATACTCTTCCTTATAAATGAAAGTTGCTTATTACTTTTTTGAAGTATGGAAGAAGAATGTGTTATGTTTTCTGGTTTTAGCTTGTTTTCTATATGATTACAAAAGGTTAATTACAAAGATAACTTCACTTCTGCAGTGTAGTGAAAGCTCATCTTAGCCTTCCTGAGCTTAGGGGTATGGCTTGTAACATCAGTAGGAGTGGCTGGGGTGTGATAAAAGATACGGGAAAAATCCCCAGGCTTTGGGATAGATAAAAACAGAAGTAAAGACCAGAGAAGCAAAGGAAAAAAGGTGGAAGAGGTGAATAGGAAGCTGAGTAGACCTCATATGCCAGGGGCCAGGATGCCTGTAATAAACTGAGGCTACATAACTTACTGTTAAAGCACGTTTTTATATATTCCTTACATTTTTGGGTATGTTAACCAAATAAGAACAAAAGTGTTCTTTTGTAAATACACAAGGACATGTCTGAAATGTCCAATCTGTAAGGTCAAAGTCTTAAAGACAGTTCATTTATTAAACATGCAGATTGTACCAGAGTTTACATGAACCCATGGGACCAGACAGGATGCATCTGAAGGTGCTGAGGGAGCTGGCCACTTGTAAGGCATGTAAGGCACTCCGTCATCTTTCAAAGGTCACGCAGATCTGGGAGGTTCCTGAGGACTGGAAATAAACAGATGTCACAGTCAGACTCACCTCAGTCCCTGGGATGGAGCAAAGGGAAGACATGTCCCGGCCCACAAATGCTAAGGCAATGACGTGGATTTACCAAGGGCAAATAGTGACTGAGCAAACTGAATGCATCCTCTGATGAGATGACTGCCCCACTGGATGAAGGGATAGCAGTGAATATTTTGGAGTGACCTCCAGAGGCTACTCCTGACCTAAATTATTCTGTGGTTTTCAGCTAAATTATTCTGTGATTTTCAGCTTATAGTGCATGGGCTTGTGGACCCATGTAATAATGCTCCGCAGATATTCACACAGTAATGAAGGCTTAGGTCTTAAACCGTATACCTGAGACTTGTTTTTCATAAAGGTATTGTCTCTGGTCCACCAGCAATAAAAACCTATTGCTGTATTTTGTCTTCAGTTAGAAAGAAACAAATTTTACTGTGAACTGACTATTTCTAACACCTCACTCTTTTGTTATGTTCCCATTCTACTGCTGTGGTTAGAGAATACCTTGTTGTGAAAAAGCTGTTTGGGTCGCCTTGCATATCACTGGTGAGGACTTAAAGTAGTCTTGAGTCTGCTGCATAATCCCAGTAGGGATGCAGGATGCTATGGCCTGCGGACTGAGGATCCCAGCATCTCCTCTCTTTAATGGTGACTGTGCTCATGGGAGACACATCCAGAGTAGCTTGAAGTCCTGCTGGCCACGTAGCTGGGACAACAGGAAACCTGGTGCCTGCAGGAGAGCATGGCCAAGAGGCTAGGTGCTTCGTCTGTGCTGCTCTGACTGGAGTACTCTCAGCACTTAGGTCTATCCGTGACTTGTCAGTGTTACTCCCATTGGTGAAGGGGAGAAACAGAAGAGTTTTTGAGGGCTGGTAAGGAAAAGAGACCTACCGCCGAGGCTGGGAGCACTCAGAGTTCTGGGGTACTGGGAGAGCAGTATCACACGAGGCAGCCATCCAGCAAACAACAGACTGTATTCCGGGGTTCTCTTTATGTTTCTGAATCTGAGAATTCATCTTGTGGTTTTATGCAATGATTGCATCTGGGAAATAACACAACATAGAGAAACTTAAACTATATAATGTGAGTAAATAAAAGTTAATACATGAAACGGAATAGTACAAAGCCACAATACCGTATCCTGAAGTTGTTTGTTGGTTTTTTTAATAGCAAAAATGTTTCCGAGTCTTCCTTAGGTAAATGAAAAATCTGGATTTTGAAGTCAGATTTTTACTTCGATGCTGTCTTTTGTCGTTTTGTCTAATAGTCCTGTTCTCAAATCCAATACCATCGGAAATATATTAGAAGAAATGAAACAGGAAAGTACGCATGCCCAATGTTAAATAGTCCTTTTGAAAAGTAAATACTTTTCTCCTGTTTTTTTTTTTTTTTCCCCAAGAAGACTCTCTAGAAATACATGGCACATCAGTGCTTTTTGCTTGGGAGAAAATGTTAATCTAGCAAACAGGAAAAACTTCTAAAAGGGGCATGGACCACCTCATTTCAGGAGGTTGGAGTTGTGCAAATGAGATATATGCAGGGTTTAAGTGTTGGCCAGTGAGTTCATTGACGTTCCTTATATGTTGATTTAGACTGACTCTGAAGTGTGTAAGGTGTAGTTTGAATAGACAATATAAAACCACGAAGTCTTTGGGGTTCTCCCGACTTAATCAAATGAGAATCAGAAATATATATGGAAGAGAGTGTTTTGGTGTATTTATAATGCATGCTGTCTAGACAAGTGATTTATAAAAGGAGTATTTTCCTGCTTTTTTTTTTTTCCCCTAAACAGAAGAAGAAGTTTGCTCCTGGGGCTAATTGTCAAACAAGGCAGCCAGGGAACCACATGTGTAATCCATGAAGCTGATACCACAATGTCTGTAAATGATATATCTGTGTAAGTAGGAAACAGACTTTGGCATTCAACACAGGGATAAATATGGTGTGAACTGCTAACTAACTAGGTGCACATACAGGGTATGCACTCTTGTTTGAAAAAAAATCAGACTTGTATCTCTTTCTGTGGACTTTTGCATTTTAAAATATGCCAGAAGTGCAGGTGGCTCTGTTACTTGCTGGGGACAAGTTTGTCATTATTCAGGTGTGAAATGCAAGCGCTATACATTAGCAGAGCCCTCAGAGCAGACTGAAGAGGGATTTAAGGCACACGGACACTGTGTTAGGCCTCTGCAAAGGAGTGAATAACTTCTGTTCTCTTCAAAACTTCAGGTTGAAATCCTGAACCCAGTAAAATAGATAGAAAAATTATGTGGATTTCAGGAAATTAGGTTTTCGACTTCAGAGTTTCATCTCGTGCCTATCAAAGTGAATGAGTAACGCCATTGATTAGGGTGAGCTCAAGAATGAGTCACTAACCCTCTGTAGTCACTAGCGGTAAAACATAGGTGATATCCTTTTAAGACCTCTTAGGATCTTTTTTACATGAACTTCAAAGAAATTATGATAAATGTCTGTATAAATGACCTTGGTAACATCAGAAGAGAGCAGTTTTCTGCCCTCAGGAAAGTCTACGGCAGATACGACAGATTTATTTCTAAGCAGAATGTATATTTTGGGGGGCTGCTTGTCAGGTTTTGTTTTCTTTTTTTTCTTTTTTAATGAGGCATCAGCTGTTTATTAAAGACTAATTAGAGGAAATTTGTCAGCATTTGTGGATATGTTCCTTTCATGTTTCAGGAGATAAGCCTGCTTTGTTCTTTCTCTTTTCCTCTCTCTCTTTAATGAAGTGTTTCTTAATAAACTACTAATTAAAATCTTCTGCATCCATATTTGACGACAGTTAATTTGGGACAGAGGGACCTTCTTACTGAATATGTTTCTGTCATGAATCCGTCTTGCAAATAGGTTGGCCAAAAGGGTATGTTTAGATGCAGTGTGTGCCTTTGCACATCAATGCACGTGCGTGTGCCAGGTCAGACTGGGATGTTCGACATCCAGGAGGCTCCCGATGCTGAGCCCTGGGCGCTCGCAGCCCCAGGAGGTTCCCCACGCTGCTGTGGTCTTCAGGTGTCTGAAAGTCCCTGCTCCAAGAGCCGCGGCTCCGCTGGCCTGAAACGTTTTGCTAAGATGCAAAAAGATATTTATATGATCGTACCAGTGCTTGGAGTTGACTCATTGTATTTGCACTGACCCTGGAATTATGTATTTCTGCAAGGAGAAACAAGCGTACAATTTCCAGAAAGAAGGGAGCAAGACTGGGTCTTGTTTAGTTGTCCCATTGCTGTGGTTGAGTTTGCTTACACCTGGTGTGACTTAGGTGTTCAAAGACAAATAACATATTTAATATGGAAAAAAGATCTCTAGCCTTGATTTCATGAGCTGAACCATTGCTTGGATTTGGAGTATTTACTTGTTGAAGATCTTATTTTTTGATTATTCCTGACTTAGATAAAGGAGTAAGTCTGGTTGTGTCAGAGAGATTTAGTTCAATTAAGCAACTTAGCTTTCAGGATGTTCATTATACTCAGATGCTGATTCCCTTGACATTCTAATACAACAAGCAGAAAGTGTGTACCCACGACAGCTCATTTACGTCAATGCACATCAAGTTTTCCTCGGTATTTTGTGCTGGAAGGCCTGATGCGTTGCCAGCGCAGGGAGAACACAAGGATTTTCCCCCTGTGGTCGCTGTTTGGATGGAAGGTGAGAGGAACCTGCCCTTCCCTTCGTACTTTGAAAGAGCCAAACCTGTTCCTCCCATTACATGGCCAATACCTGGCAGGCGACTGAAACGCGCGGAGGCCGGCGGCGAGGGAGGACGAGCAGCCGGTGTCGTCAGTCTGTCCCTGCTGCCTCCTGGCCGGCAGCTCCCTGAGAGCGGCTCCTTGGCTAAAAAGCGTTGCCGTGGACTATTTTCCATCAGTCAGGTCTTTCATATAAAAAGGTAGAAAGCAGGGAAAATTCTTTCTTTTCAATTTTTTCTTCCTGCGTAATGTGAGAGAGTTTTAGACTTTGATTTCCACAGTAGATAAAATCAGTTTATGGTTAGTTGGCAGTTCTGTTAATACGGAGTAATTCCTCACTGTGCAAACTCAATCTTCACTTTTCCTGCTCAACCCCACCCTTTAACTTTGCAAAGGCCTAACTTCTTGTTAGGTCAAGCAGGGACAAAATTAG
>NW_010561413.1:19003-50102 GCF_000687285.1 Phaethon lepturus | reverse complement strand
CTTGCCACGCAAACCCAATACAGGGTCCCAAATAGCTGAGTGGCATAAACTCAACACCTCCATCTGTGCTTGCACACACTTTTTAGGGTGCACAGTTTTTAAGATGAATCACGCGCTCGGGAGATCAGCTCATGTGGGTCAGACACAAGCTGCCCGTTAGTCCCTCATCTGCCTGGGTAGTCTACTGCCAGCTGCAGATTTTGGATATGCATCTCGTTTCTTTTCAAGTTTGGCGTTTGTCTAAAAGGATCCATGGCTCACCACTTACAGACACGCTCTTCTCCAGATGTTTAATGAGGACACATTAGATGCTTTTTTACTAGTCTTGTTCTCCTTTTAGATGGATTCCAGCATGTGATAACATTCTAGGTGACTAGATTGCTTCTTTTTCAGTTTCCATGCTGACTATTTATTACAGAGGTTTGCTATCCACCACGGTATCTGGGTATTATTTAGATACTGAAATGTAACATGAGGCCAAAAACATAACAGGCAGCCTGGTTCCTATCTTCCTCACCTGTCAACAACAGAATCCACCCGATAAGAAATGCACAATTGGGAAAGTCATATTTAAGACATCTCACTCTGCAGCCCAAAGCTGGGCAGATATGGACCTTGTGAGGTCTCAGCAGAAACATGTTCTAAAGATAACGCTGTTATATACGACCTCCCTGATTTCATATCCCATGAATTAATGTCTGTGAGTCAGTAATAGAAACATCTCAGCATATTCCAGCTACCATACTGACACAAGGAAACACCTGGGTATTATATTAGGTGATCTAGAAATAGCTAAGCTGAACAGATGAGGTAAAAATGGATGAGGGAAAGTAGTTCCTAAGATGCTTATTCATATGGTGTTCAGTAATAGTATCCAAAGAGATTTTCACCCTGAAGGATCTGAGGATGCCTTACAGATGACATACTGTCTTGAAAACCCATGTGTCCTGTTTCTGGAGCACATCGTCTCTGGGATGAGGCTTGGGAGCTGTTTCCTTCCTTATACTGCATTTGCACTGACATTTTTTAATAGAAAAGGGATTGTGCTGATGGATTTGTCTGATCTCCAAAAGCCTTTGAGGCACATGTAAGCGCTGATGGCCCCTTTTACACAGAACCTGATCTCTCCTGAGCAGCACCCCTGAGAAATGGAGTGGACTCTGGTCTGCTGAATCCAGTTACTGAGGAATTTCAACCACTGACCACAGTGAATTGTGCTACATCTTATAAAAAAGACCTTATGAAACTAGAGATTTTATTTGCAAGGTATGCTATTGACCATGAGCACCAAGCCCAGGAGATTTTGAGACGCTGCTTTCCTGTTAAGACCAACAGGAGTTTTGCACTGCAGATCAGTCCTCAACTTTGCCAGTCAATCAGTTGTGTGTCTGCTGAGAAATTCTCCTGAAATAAGTTTTAGTAAAAAGGATATATGTATTTTTACTGTACATGGTCCTGTCCTGTGGAGTTACATTGGTCCTATGGTTGCACACCACTGAATAAATAAAATAATTTTGCCCTGACAAGGTTCTGTATAAACTGAAGTTGTTAAATGGAAACAGCCCTGTTAATTTTACCTTTGAAGAAAACATAAAGAAAAAAAAAATCAACGGTTGCCAAATAATAGAAAAGAACAAAATGGACACAGAGGAAAATAATGTTTTCCAGCAACCATAAGAGAGTGTTGCAAAAAAGTGGATAGGAAAAAGCCCTCGAAGCAGTTAAGACAGAACAGAAAAGCACAGTCAAAATATTTGCTTCTCATCTGAAACAAAGGGATATTTTAAAAATTGTAGCTGCTCTTCCTTCTCTTCTAATGTAACACGATCATGATTGAAAAGGTATTCTTGGGTAAATTAACACCGTGTGGTGTTAAACACACCTTGTTCCTCATGGAGGGAGTTGCATTTTTTTTTCTTCCTACTGCAAATTGCATCATAAGACAGCTAATGTTAGGCACTGCATCTGGGTAATGACTTGATAAATTACTTGACTCAGTGGTTGCTGACCTCGAGTTTATAATGTGATTTCATAAAAACCTGCATAAAAACATAATGGAGGTAGACATGGGGCTTTTCTAAATATAGCAGCAACTTAGAGAACAGTAAAAAAGATAAGTTATCCAGCACAGTTCCCGAGTTTCTCATTGACTCTAAGGTGCCTGGTTGTGATAAACTTTGACTGCTGCCATTGACAACTGTTTTAATGTGCCGGAATATTTTAAAGTGCTGGCCTGTGAAGGGACACTGATAATAATCAGGATAACAGTGTGGGCCAAACCGTGTAATATCTACGTTATACTTATTGTATCTTGTATTAAATGGTTTAATAAAGCTGTGACCTCTTGCTTATGAGCTGGTAGGCAGGCTAATAGTACACATAAGAGTTGTTTGCCAGCTGTTTGGTTCTTATGATTTGAGAAAACTTATTTACAATTTGTTGGTTCATTAATATGGACATTGCCTGCCATTTGAGGTAATGCTATAGAGGCTCCCTATAACTTGTCTGCTCTTACAGTGAAGCCATCCATCTATTTCTGTGGAGTTTTATGGTGTGTGGATCCTGTGAGCCAGCACGTAAAGTTTGCTGACCACTGGAAGAGGAAGGGGAGATGTGCAGTCAGAGGCACAAGCATGAGTGTCTGTGGCCTTGGCCATACGGCCCCACAGTCACAACAGCAACCAGAGCTGGTTATAATGAACCCCAGATCTGGAGATCCTTCACTGAGTTACCACAAAGTCAGATTTAGTGAATCACATATCTGGGCCCTGGTTTGAAACTGGCTTGTCTCCATCGAGGAGGACACAGTGCAAGTCAAACACACTTGAGAGGACAACTCGCTAGGGGATCTGCAGGTCCAGCCCTGCAAGAAATAGAGATCAATTGGTGAAGTGAAGGGAGGGAGAAGGGAAAAGTGGTGGTAGGACTAAGGTATGGCAGGGACTGAGGATTGGGGTGAGCCCCCATGTAAAGCCAGAGGAAACAATCCATCACCTGTGAGATATTTCAGCAAGAGATGGTAATAAATTATGAAGAGGTTAATAGTCCGTACATCCAAGATTTAAATTTGACAAACGGCATTAGATGGAGTGGTGGCAGGCTCCTTGGGTTCAAACACATACAGTCAATTTATTTCTGAAGGCAGCTAAATACATAAAGTGTCTTTATTTTTAGGGATTTTTAAACGTGTGGCTTGCATGTTGTGGAACAGTCATCCAAGGAAGATTTCCTGCCAAAAATGAGATTGATTTCTTACAAAGGCATAAGCCCTTCAATTAACATGTTGTAAGACTGCAGAAATATGGAATTTTAATCCTGACCCCAAACCTGCCAGTTTTAAACCTTGTGTTATTCCTCTCTAATTAAAATAATTTCTAAATGCCTCTCCCTGTCTTTTTGGCCTATTGTCTTTCAGCCTATCTAGTAACAGGTAAGTATCTGTGTCACTAAATCAAGCCAAATGTTGACATATTCATGGATGTGGAATCTGAGTTTTCCTCACATCATTGAAGTTGACATGTCTGTAGGAAGGTTAAGGGAATTTGCTTTGCTACTGCAGAGTAAAATCTAAGCTGTTTCTTGATCTTTGGTGAAGATAAATTTCAATTCTACAATTTTTGTTGGTTTTATAAAAACTTGAAACTTGGAAAAATATAAAAGTAATCTCTACTGCCAAAACCATAACACTCTGCCAGCTCCTGCTGGATGCACATCAGCTACTGCACTCCACTAACAACAGCCAATCGATGATGAAATCGGAAATAACTGCAAGAAATTTGAAAATTTTAAAAAGTTCCATTAGTATAATTGCAAGTCCAGTCTTGCACTGCCATGTGTCTGATATTGTACAGAATGGATTTGAAATTCTACTGGATAAGAATATATGTCAATAGAGATAAAAAATAAAAGTTTGTATTTATATTCTTGGGGTATTCATTATGATATTCTCAGAGTGTGTGTATGACCAATGCCAGTAGTAGTTACATTTTTATTTGTTCTTCTGGTAAATTAATTATCAGTCTTTAAATATTCTCAGGTCTCTCTTAAATAAATAAAGAGATCTGGTCTTACATTGAAAGCATATTTTAATTAACAGTTCTGTTTTTTCTAATTTCTGATGGACATTGCAGTGAAATTTTTTCATGGAAGTTGTTTGCAGCCTTGGCATACTGAACCTGCTCAGATCAACTTCTAACAGTTGAGAAACACAATTACTGTTACCACTGTCAAAATTCCTAACTATCAAACTTTTGATTTGAGATCTGATTTATATAGGTCAAATGTAGTATTTTTTTAAAAAACAACACCCAAACTCAGTAATCTTCTGTACTTCTTTCCTCTTTAAAAAGAGGTCAGAGTTCATTATTGAAGTTGATGAATTCTAGCTCACAGCACCGTTATGAGATATATTATTCATCATATGTTACACCTGAGGAAACAGGTGTGGAGAGAATTTGAGATAGATCTGTAGAAGGACCATGGCTTAGTCCAGATCTTCTGACTTTAAGAGTTGTCCTTCTTTTAGTCTCAAAGGGATTTTTAAATACTTCCACCCACTTCAGGGAGTACAGAAAGAACGTTTATTTGGTTAGCACTTTCCACCACATCATAAGGAAGCAAAGGGACCCAGCCACCTTACAGCATGAACCCATTGACATCTAATCTTCTCGTCGTACTGCTGCTCTCCATCAGTGAAACCTGGACTGATTTGCCATCAGCTCCTTTAAAGCTCTGCAGGCTTTGAAGTGCAACTATGCTAAATATGACTAAATTTGGCAGGTTTGATTCTTTGTGGAGGGACCATGACAGCACTGCTGGAGAAACATTTTCTAATGGTGTGAACCCTCAGCAGAGTAACTAACTGGTGCATCATCAAACAAGAGCACGTTCAGGGGTCTTCAATTGCTTTGGCATTTCCCTCAGCCAGGCTTCAAGTTCAAGTTAAAAGCAGCATCTGCATCACTTTTGGAAACTCTTCAGTGGACTTTAAACTCGATTGGGTCTTGTCTGATTGCAGTCACCTCTCTGCAGTTCCCCAATCATTCACAAAGCCAATTAGCTGTGGCCTTCAGTCCTTCTTCCTGGCTGTGGGCTGAGGGAGGGAGCTGAAGTCCATTTTGAGCTCTGAGATGCCACCTGAGTCCTGCAACCAGCTTACAGACGTGCTCCAAGGGCAAACACACCACAATGCCCTTCCATTCACTTCGCAGTTCCTTTTTTACTCGAAAACAACTGATCTGTGGGCAGGAAAACCATTTACTCAAAAATAAAGAGTAAAATGTTTTTCCTCTTCGATAATGTTCCCTGTTCTTTCAGTAGGTATTATGTTCTGTAATGTGCTGTGTGTGCACCCATTTTGTCATCGCTTTGGGTCATCCTTGCTCACAATTGGTTATTTACTCAGGGGCTTTTGAAATTATTGAGTTGACACATCTGTCAGACGGCAAAAGCAGAAATGCTAAAAGGTCACTTGGAGAGAAACCAGCTGCTTCAGACAAACCTTTCTGCCTTCAAATAGCACAATCATTATAGCCTAACAGATGGGGCCTCTGCTTTCATTTCTGTTTTTCTCCTTCACTTCAGGTATTTAGATACACTACCTCATTGCCAGGTCAACACAGGCCTTCTTGTAACGACCTACACAATAGGCAGCTCGCCACTTAAGAAAAAACAGCTCCATTTTCTCTAAGTGGGGAACCTGTTTTCTCACAGATATGAGTTACAGAATGTTTGCCACAAACTTTCCTATTAACAGATTAATTTTGACAGCGGTAAGTACGTTTTTATTACTCCTGCTCCAGTCATTACACTATGAAGCATGCATTTAGTACTGATCTAATGCTTCAGAGAGCCTGGGGGCTTTTGGCAAAGATGGTGATAAGTAGAAGTAAGTGAATAATTCTTAACATATAATTCATTCAACAAATTTGGACTCCCTCCCTGTTTGGTGAACATTAACCAGGCGATTGTGATTTCCTCTGATTTATTCAATATCCGTAATTTGGGAAAAGTGTCCATCCAGATGATTTATATCGCAGCTGGTGAGTAATTGTGATTCCGAATCAAGGTGTTGGGCTGCTGTGAGTCATAAAGCACGTGATATTCTTCCTGAGCTGTGATTGGGCAAAGAGGGATTGCTCTCCTGTTTTAAAGTTATCTTTTGGGGGAAAAAACCTGCCAAAAACTTTACTGCTCATCTGTATGTGCAAAAAGAACAATGAGGGGCTGCAGAAAAGTTCAGGTGAATGGAGGAGAAAAGTGTGTATCAAGTTTTCTTTAATTAAAGACCTACTTTTCAGAAACATCATGTGCATCTACACAAATACTTGGACAAGAAAAAGCATCATTTTCAACAGGAAAAAAGCCACAACAAAAACAAAAGAATTAAAATTACAGTCGTTGTTTCAAAGAATCCAATTTGATTTAGAATTAAATCAATGTCCAAGAGGAATGTTATATATTTTTACAGAGAGTGCACGTTTGAACTGTGTGAAAATCCTTCATTTCCAATAGACATAGTGGAACACTTTGTTTAATAAAATTCTTACATTGTGGATAATAACAGAAAAGTGAAAAATTGTACTTTAGGAAAGTCATTGCTCTATAAATTAAGCAGGTTTGGAAGTGACACTTTCAAAGTAAGTCTGAAAACGTTATGCATCCCATCTTAGAGAGTTTTTAACACCAAATGACACCAGGACACAGAAATTTGAAAACAACAAAACTGAACCCACTGTAAAACTGTGATTCTTTGGAAACATGAAAGGAGGTAGGAGGAAGCTCTTTACTCAGCAGGGCTAATCAGGTGGTATAAAGAAAGAAAGTGCAATTCACAAGGTATCTTTTGGGTTTGGTGGTGGTTGGTTTTAATGCACTGGCTCAGTTCAGTTTTTTCCAGGTTACTGTGGTAGGACAGGATAACCCTCAAGCTGTGGTTAATAAATTTGAGGAACACTGCAAGCTGTATGAAAATTAATTACAGGAAGGAAATGTTTTAATCAGAATGATTGTGATGAAACAGGTCATAAAATTCTCCGTAATGCAAAATCTCAAAACCCAGTCTTGCAATTTTGAGAGCCTGACTGTCTGGTAAGAGAAAGGACCAGGGCTGCAATCTGAGTCAAGACATTTAAGAAATTGTGTAATATCTAGATTTCTTTCTCGACTGAGCATTTGAACTTGCCAAAAAGCAGAAGCAGCTCAGTCCAGGATGAAGCTTTGAAAAGAGAAGACAGTGCTTCCCGGGATGCTTGTGTAATAAATACTAAATGCGGCAAGAAAAGAGACATCATATGTGAATTCCTGCAAAACACAATGACCGAGTAGGCAAAAATACCCAAGGAACTGCTGTGCATCCTGTTACAGCTAACCTAAACTGGGGTAACCAAAGGACCAGGGCTGCAATCTGAGTCAAGACATTTAAGAAATTGTGTAATATCTAGATTTCTTTCTCGACTGAGCATTTGAACTTGCCAAAAAGCAGAAGCAGCTCAGTCCAGGATGAAGCTTTGAAAAGGGAAGACAGTGCTTCCCGAGATGCTTGTGTAATAAATACTAAATGCGGCAAGAAAAGAGACATCATATGTGAATTCCTGCAAAACACAATGACCAAAATTGGCAAAAATACCCGAGGAACTGCATCCTGTTACAGCTAACCTAAACCGGGGTAACCTCTGACAAATGGAAAAGATGCAGAAAAGCAGTGATACCTTTTCATCCTTTTTCAAGAGTTTGCAAGGGCTGACACCACAACATAGGGTACAACACAGGAAAGCAATGCACCCGGCTCAGATGGACTTCTCCTAAGAAGAATGGACACTGCATAGTGGCAGTAATACCTGTTGAGAAAAGTCTACACAATTATATCCTAACAGCAAATTGAAATGGGCTTTACTCAACAGGTAAAAAGAAGTTGCAGATTCCTTAGAAAAAAAATTACAAAGGAATTCACAGCATTCCTTTGATGTGAATAGGATTTACTGCTGTCATTTACTAGCATGGTGGCTAATACATAACAAGCACGGACACTCCCTGTGGTCAGAGAGAGGTTTTATGGGAAGCCAGTGTTTGGTGAAAGTTGACCAGGTGTCACTTACCATAATACCTTTGCCAAAGTGAACAACAAACATCATATTGAAATAATAACAATTACTGTTATTTCATTGAGGTTTTGAGACCAGGAAGCGAAATGCAGATGGATGAGTGTGGAGTGACAGGTTGCCCTCAGGACTGCTTTTCAGCACTGCAGTAGAAACAGGTTCAGAATACGGTGTCCTAAGCTTGTCCAGATCCATACGAAGTCTGGACAGAGACTGAA
This sequence comes from Phaethon lepturus, assembly GCF_000687285.1. NCBI lineage: Eukaryota > Metazoa > Chordata > Aves > Phaethontiformes > Phaethontidae > Phaethon > Phaethon lepturus. The sequence goes on along the minus strand of NW_010561413.1, from coordinate 41,785 downwards.
TGCTTTTTGCAGAAAACAAAGGCCACTAGCACAGGGACGTCAAGATCCCATGCTCCAGACTCTGATTTCACAAGTTGAGGAACTTGTTGGTCTAGAAGTGCCAGGATGTCGCTTCTTAAAACGGTACTGAAAAATATATTTGCATGAATGAACAAAAGTTATTCAGGGGCTGAAAGATCCAAGGAAGGGCCAGTACTTGTCCCAGATGAATAGTGACACCAAGGAAGTTGTCAAGGCTTGGAACCTATGCCAAAAATGCAGGCCAAGTCAAGCAAGAGAGTCCATCTTGGCACAGGAAAAATTGTTCTCCTGGAGCAAAGTATGCACAGGATTGTTTAGAATGACTGTAAAACATTATGTACTTGTCCTAGACTATTATTCTCATGTCAGTAAGATAGCTTTACTAAAAGGTACTAGAGCTAAACTGTGATTATGCTTGTCAAATATGTTTACACTAGACATGGAATACCTGGCATAGTGATCCTTGGCAATGAAGCGCAGCTTAGTAGGCACGAGTGCTGGCTGCTAGTGGTAAATTTGGGGTTTAGATCTGTAATCCCCTGTGCTTTATTTACACCAGTCCAATGGGCATGTTGAAAACAGTGTCAGTGTAATAAATCTTCTCTTTAAAAAGAGATTGTGAAGTCAGATTCTAATCCATAGTGAGGATAAACTGGTAAACTGCTCCGAGAAAATGATGCTGTGTGTAGCTCTGAGCAGAACCAGGGGTTGAAAACAGCAGCGGTATCCTGGGAATCATCAGTCTGATGACATTGTCATCACACTGGCGGGAGATACACAGTCCCACTGCTTTACAGCTTGCAAGGGAAAGGACAGTGACTTAAGTATTTTTTTCCAGAGAAGGTGTTATGTGGGTAATATTTCTGTAAGGTTAGAATAGAAAAGCATGAGGATATTGTATTTTCAGACAAAAGCAGCCTGTGTGGTAGCTGCTGCTGTTAGGGCGGTGGGGCGGCACCGCGTGTGGTGGCCAGAGGGCTGCACCTCCGAGCCCTCCTTCCTCCGCCGCAGCTCTGTTGAAGGATGTCCTCTTGCACCAGAACGGAAACGAGCACCTAAAGTAACGTGTCATGACGGTTTGTGTATGTGCATCTTTAAGGGATGTACTGAGGCCTCCAGAGCCTTTTGTATTCGAGTTATTGGCTTGAATCTGGTCTATGCAAGTCACTGAAAGTCATTACCAGCCTAAGGTTGTTCTATGTCCAGTGTGAAATGAATTGGTTGTGCTTGACAGCTAGGATAGAGCTTAGATGCTTAGATGCAGAGCATATTGCCATCAGGTTTTTTCACAGTACACAGCAGAGATTCTCTTTTTCTTTTTTTCGGTTCCCTTCTTACCACCAAATATTCTCTAAGACTTGCTCGGAGCTGGACTGGCAGCGTTTAGCCTGGAAATTATTTCCTGCACTTCCCAGGAGTCCCTGGTCAGGGAGATCTGATAAAAGCAGGCTGAGATGCTTTGAGGAGGTGGTGGCAACCTGAGGTCACTAAAAAAGCTGAGATTAAGGAATTTACACCAAAAGGAGCAACGTGTGGTTTGGGTTAGCGTTATTTCATGTCAGCTTCAGCTGGCCTCTTTTAAAAAATATCCAAAATAAAAAAAATACTTAAAATTTCTACCTCCTAACTTGAATCCTAGGTGTTTCACGATGTGAAGAGGTAACATTATTATCATCCATCATTAAATTCTCTGAGTGTCAAACTTATCACCTTGACACTTTAATGATCCTTAAGATGTCCTTGTAAAAGCTGGGTACCATGGCAACCACTCAAACACAGGGCCTTGGCACCGCTGAACTTCTCTTAATAAATCAGGCATAATTGGCATCTATGTATTATAATAAATTAAAAGTTATTCAACTGGAATGATTTTATATTGTACAATATTAAGTCATTAAGTTTTCTCCTTTGTGATATAATTCCTGCGTGTGCTTTTTAACACAGAAAATTTTATCTCCTCCTCCCGCAAGATATAACTGGGGGGTTCCAAGGTGCAGCAGATTAGTGTATAGTCTGTCACCCCCGGCCACGTGGGTTCAGTTTCTGGTTTAACAAGGACCCCACTGAAATGATTTATTCCCAAGGAGCACAGTAATTAAATTAAGCAGATGAAAATTACCCGTACATGTACTCAAGACAGCACATGATCCTTCCCAGGTGATCTGTCCTTCTTCCTCTTGTCCTCGGCTTTGTCTCCCCGCTCAGCCTGTAGACCTGCACAGCAGCCGGCCTGGATTGGCTCGGCAAGGGGCAAGGGGGGGGTTCCCTGTGTAGCCCCCAGGTAGTACCTCGGGAGGGCGAGAGGGGATGTGCCAGCCCCACGCGGCTGATTTGGTGCCAGCGGCGCCAAGCTCTGCGCCTGCTCCATCTCCGCTCCCTCCTGCCCTGTCCGCTCCAGGTGACCCATCGGAAAAGATCCGGTAAGGAATTACAAACCCTTGAAAGGCAGGAGCCTGCAGTCACCGGGAAGCGGACAGTACACGCAGAGAAAATTGCCATATACCCAGTATTTTTCTATCTGTCTATTTTCTCCTCTATGGCAACACCAGCTGCAGACGACAGGGCTTGAATGCATTGTCTTCGGGCTGCAAGAGGTTACCGCGCTATCTGCGTAGCGTCTTCTGGGAACAGAATGCCTGGATGGAATATCAAATGTTGGGTGCAAAACTGGTAAACCATATTAAAAATGTTCCCATGACAGAGTGAACAGGGCTAATTTTGGAACTTCACCTCCTTTCTTTCTTTAAAGAGCTTTCATTTTATTTTATTGATTTTCTGAATAGTTCCTTCATGTCACTGAGTTATAAGATGTTAAAAAAAAATATTATTTTACCAGTAGGATGTCTGCAGTGGATACCATGGGAAATTTTAATTTGTTTTCTTCAGATTTGAATTTTTAAATGTCTATATTTTAAAGTATAAATTTATTCTGGTAATGAGACTGTGAAGCAGAAAATGCGGACTTTTTGTTGTACTATATTGTTCCTTAGCATCCAGTGGTGTTCCCATGAATAGCTGAAAGCGTCGCTGAACCTCATCATGTTGAGGATAGCAATACTCCCCTATGACAGGGAGTGCTAGCAGACTTTGCAGAGCTGTTGGCTGGAAAGAGAGCTTTTCATGGACACAGGCATGAGGAACCCAATGGTAAACCGGACAGATCTTGGCCCAGTGCTCCATGTCTTGAAGCTAATTTTATACCACAGAGAGATGGAGAAATCCCAGTAGCTGGACTTTTTCCAAGGCACTGTAACCTTCACTTTCCCAGACAGGAGACAGTCAGCTCCCATGTTCTGCAAGGACTTGGGATAAAAGAAAAGTAGTGGCAGACTACAGAAAAAGACCAAGACAGTGAATTCACCATGATAATACCAGCTGTGCTGGTAAGAAATGGGAATGAGGAGATTTTCCTGGTTCTCAGTCAAGTCACTGGGAGCTTTGGCTGGACTGGGGTCTGTCTGAAAGCTCGCTCGTTACCCTCTGTGACCAGATTTTGTGATTCTATGTACTGATTTGTTTGGCATGTTCAGTTTTTACTCGATGCCACAGTGACGCCTTTCTGACCTCCTCTGATTCGATACTGAAAATCAATAAAGTAAAAGCAAATGGTCCTTTAGAAATGTTTGTTAGTCCATTTGCTAGCAAGCAAACCATGCGTGAATGCTCTTTTTGTGGGCACAAGATCTCTTTGTACCCTTTAACAGTGGTGGCACAGTAGACAATAACACATTTCTGGATAGGTCTGCATTAGGCATGCCTAAGAAGTTCTCAAAACAGCTGAGTATTTGTGCATATACTTAATTTGAAGCCTGTTTCAATATTTCACTGATAGAAAAACCCTGCAGATACTTATGCAGGTGTTTATCTGGACTGCTGAGCCATTTAAGACTGGTCATCTAGACAGTGAAGTTAAGTCAAAACATAAACACGCATGTGTCGTTGTGATTTTAACTATTATCCTGATTGCCCTTCATGTCCAATTGTTTCTTAGGCTCTCCAATTTTGTTTTATATTCAGGTATCAGCAGTCAAGGACAAAGCAACGGTCTGAGTTTTTGGTGACAAACAGTTTTAGCACACTTGAAGATGCTCAAAGAGAATGTGAATCATTAAAGAGATGTTAATAATCCCTTACCCTGATCACAATAACGATACCAATGCACAGATCAGAATTCTTTACCTTAAAAGTTTATTGTTGAAATATGTTTATTTTATCAACTTTGTTATTTTTAAAAGCTTCTAAATTAATACTTAATCAAAATCTAAAGAAGGTTGAATTTCACTACTGAAATTAGCATGTGTTTTAAGCTGAGAGCCAAGTTTTAATTTCTTTGAGTCCTCAAAGAGCTGATTTTTCTTCCCAACTTCAAAAATCACAGAATTTCAAAAATAATATTTTCATGAAACCATTTCCGCAGTCTTATATAAAGTTCTGTTTAAAGTATTTTGGGTACTGATGCACAAAGACTAAAGGCACTACACAAAATAAGGTCGGGGGGTGTGGAACTAGATGATCTTTAAGGTCCCTTCCAGCCCAAACCATTCTATGATTCTATGATTCTATGACATTATAGCATGGTGGAGGAGAAAGACCAAAGTAGAATAGAGGTCTGTACAATAAAAAGATCTTTAAAATTTAAGCGATGGCTCAGGACTGGCATAATGGAATGTTGACTATAGAGTTATCACTATTGGATCCCTTGTTTCTGCAGAGAAACTTCTTGTTAATTTGGGTATATTAATGTATTTGTTATCACATCTGAGGTGCCTTAGCTGGATTCAAACTGGTTTTGCTATCCTAGCAAGACTTTGCAAATAGCACCTTTTTTTTAAACTTTCTTTTTTTCTGAAGAAGAGTTGCTGCTTTAGCTGTGCCAGGAATTCTTATGTTCAGCAATTACCCATGATATCTACATTAAAATGTTCATTTTGATCTAATGTGTCTAATGTATCTAATGGAAAAAGGATTATCAGGTCGGTACGTGAGATAATTTACAAGCAGCTAGTACTTCCCATCATATCCACCATTTAGGAACTTTAGTCAAGCCACTGTAGTATCTGGTAGATGCTCTCCTCCAGGCTTGCTACTTGGGACAATCTTCAGAGTGCCATTTTTGTTCTTTAGAAAGAGGGCTTTTATTAAAAAGAAGTAAAGGTGAGGGAAAGCCTTAAAAATATGAAATAGATGCATCCTGATGGAGCCAATGTCAGTAATGCTGATGCTGAGGGATACAGCCTGCCTGCTCGTCAGTGGATGTTACATTCAGATGCTAATGGTTTAAGTGCCTACTTTATTAGAAACTTCAGTGGTTATATAAAAATGGAAGAAAGGAGTGAGAAAGTAGCATGTGATGCATTGCAGCATTTCACTGTTGTGCTATTGCTTACACCACTGTTTCTGTTCATGATTTCCTTTACAACCAACCTTTTTCTTTTCCTTTTTAATAGAAAATCTGATGTCTGGCCAAGGCAGCTCTGGCAGCGTCTGCGTTTGCCTGTGTTTTAATTCAGTGTGCACCAGCGGGTGTCCAATACTCCCTTCTTGATGCTTATACATGGTGTTTCATCTGCTGACATCCTCGGAGCTAAAAAGTGCTGGTTCCTCAGTTCGAGTTTCATGTCTGTGCGGGAGAGCAGAAGTGTGAACTGAACTGCAGCTGGTACAGACCCGTGTGACACAGCTTTGATCTGGTTAGTTTCCAGTTCCAGCTTCCAGCACCAGTTGCAGCCTCCCAGTATGAGGGAAGGCTCACGCAACCTGTGCGGAAGGGGCTTTTCTGTGCCTGAACTCAGTTCAGCCCCTTCCTCCCAAGTTGAGGTCTTGCCACATCAAAAGTATATTTAATTTTCCCCAAATCTGCTCAGTCTGAGCAGCTTCTCATCTAGGTGCTAAGGGCATCCTAAGGCAGCAGAAAACGGCTGTTGGGTAAAGTTGTGCAGAACACTATGTTATTTTTTTAAATTGTTTCTTTGTTTTCTCCTTCCATTATGAGATCTGACTTGTAGGTTGTCAACGTCTCTCTTGTACAGTGTGTGGGTAACAGCGTGAGTGCGGCAAGGATGGCTATGAATAATTTTACACCTAATCGTGTTGTGATGCATGTGGACTGTGTCTTTGATATTTGTGATTTCCATAGTGATTTCTGCTTTTAACGGAAGGGAATTTCCTTTCCCCAAGACAAGATGGTGACTGCTCTGTCCTCCAGACTCTGAGGACTCACCCTGTGATCCCTGAAGGCAATGTTGTCTCTTATGCTTTTTTCCTCTTTTCTATAATCTAGAATCATTTTAAGGAAAGAATAGTTTTATTTTGTTTTTCTGCATGGGAGTACCGCATGCATAAGTAGCCCTGGACATGTTAGGATTGTTTGATGCTGGTCTGTCCCTAAAAAACTGTCCAGCAGCTTGACTCTTGGGAAGAATAACAAAAGAGAAACCAGATACTCTGAGTTAAAAATACTTCTAAATCAAGCTCTTATGGTTGTTCTCCTAAGCACATTTGTTCATCACCACTTATCTGGATTTGTGGAGTTTATTGGAAATTAGTAGTTGTTGAGTAACGGTGAAAAGGTGTCTTTCTGCTTTTACAATAAGACCAGTGGCAGGTATTTAGAATATCCCCGACCCCTCATCATGCTGTGATGCCATTGTCACTTTTACCATAAAAGAATTATGTATCTCCATATATGAAAAATGCATTCTAGAACTACTCAGAATTAGTTTTTAATGTACTGTGACCTTGAATTGCCCCAGGATATTAATGCTAAATGATTACTTCTGAATGCTTTTTGAATAGCTGCACAGAGCAATTAAATGCACCATACATCACACATGACATAGTTAAACGCCTCTTCTGGTCAAGGAACCTAAACAGTTCTTTCAAGTGATGGTAATTCCGTATTACTAAAGATTAAAAAAAAAAAAGTCACTTGTTAGTATTAAGATAAACATAACCTGAAAGAGGTTATAACCTTTGCCTGAGATGGAACAAAATAAAAAAATGTTCTTTATGGTGATCTACAAGGAAGAGCACTACAAAACCAATGCCCCATCACACTGCATTTTCTCTCTAGACAAAGGCAAGAATAGCAATAAATCCCTCACTTTCTGACAAGTTGCCAATTTTTTTCCCTGTAAAATAAAAGAATAAAGAATATGGCTCATAAAATGGGTATAAAATGTGGACACTGCTATTATGTATGCTATATTGCACAGCAATTGATTTTAGAATGCGGAACAACATAAATCTGATCTATGTAAAACCTTCTTATAAAATTAGTGGAGTTCAGAAGTGACCACAGGGGCCAAGATTACTCTGGTAACAAGAAGGAAAAGAGCCTTTTGTCGGTTATTGATTCAAATCTGACCTGGTTTGGTTTCCTTAAAATGTTGTGACTACCTGAAAGTATGTGCTATTTCAGATGCAGCGGCAATTTTGGCCCAGGTCGTAGCAGACATACCACCCCTCTTGATATTCAGTGGTTATAGAAGTTGAGCTTGACTGTTTCGGTGTGTTCCCAATAAAAATCAGCACAATTGCTTATATTACACATCAGACACTGGTGACAAGTGCCTGATAGACTCAACTTTCAGACTGCCCCACAGCCCGTCGTGGCAGACCATTTCCTCACCTCCAGCCTGGCTCCTGGCAGCGGTTCCCACCCCATGCTGAAGCTGCAGCATCCCTTTTCCTGTGCTTGTGCCCCTTCCCAGCCTCTCCCCAGGCTCTGCCGAGGTTGAGACATCATCACGTGTCAGCTGAACTGCCTAAGCCACAAAAATGTTAATGGCAAATGCATATTGACCTTGAAAATAACTCCTGAGTAATTCCAAGGAACCGAGCAAGGTCCTGGGGGAAAAAAAAAAAGGACAATATAAAGCATGTGTAGGGCATGCTTCATATGAGATTTCCAGCTTTTGCCGGTGTTCTTGCTCAGGTTTTGGAGGCGGGGGGATTGTGTGTGGTGATGTCCGCTGGATGGAAAGGGTTAAGGAAGTGGGGCTGTGAAGCCCTGGTAAACAGGGCAGGTTTTGGAACCTGGCTTTGTGAGCTGTGTTCTATGGAGCCCTGGGGCATTGCTGGGGGAAGACAGGCGGTGGGCAGGCAGAAAAGATGATTGCTAGAGACAGCAGCTCATTACGGCAGTCCTGCAGCAGGAGAGAAGCCCAGAAAGAATATATTAAATAAAGAATCCGTTTCTCTCCACATGTGCTTTAACTTCCACACACTGAGAAGAAACAACCCAACAACTTCCAGAAGCACACGCTGGGGGAGAGTAGGGCGCGAGAGCCGCCGTTCGTAGGGGAATTGGTTATTCAGCTCTAAGATAGTTTTCGCTGCATGTTTTCAGTGTGAGGCAGCACACTGTTGTGTGACTGGATTAGAGTGTGAAGGCAAGCTGTATGTGTTTTACAAAAGAAGCAAAAAGGCTTTATGATGAAACGGATTTGATGCTCCAGCTACTAAAATCAGCGGCTATGCAATGAAATCTGCTCCATGGCTGCCCCATGTCAGCCAGGGAGGATGTAGGCGTAAACATCTTTGAAAAGTTACAGCACGAGTTAGACTAGCCCAAGGCAAGCAGATCATGCATGACTGGCACTTGCATGGCAGGTAATCCAAGCTGACACTGACCTTGCCAACATTACATGACAATATTTTTACTAGAGTAAACTGACCTTGAATTTCCCAGAACTATTAGGCTCCAGCGGGCTTCTCTGCAACATAAGGACAGCACAGTCCTGTTCTGTTTATCGTAGAGTTCGGAAACGCTTGACGTGGTCAGCACAATTACATCTCCCTGTTCTGTCCCTGGTCTTTGATTTGCCCTTGGCCTCAGAGATTGTATCACAGTCTCAAATTATATAGATCACTTATCGTCTCATGGCCTTCATGGCATCTGTTAGATTGTGACCTGTCTTTGCATGTGTACATGGACAAAAAGCTGTCCTGGGGAATGTTTCTTGCGTACTGGCCTGAGGACGGGTCAGTGACCGTCATAGGCTATATATGCAAAATACTTGATGAGAAAATTTTCCAAAATCAGGGAGAAGGAGGAGGAGGCAGGACTGATGCCCTTCATATTTTTCTGCTTCACCAGAAGGGGATAATCTGTGCCGTTCAGCTGGCGCAGTCTGCGCACCCTTGTCTGCCGCAGCCTCCCTCAGAACCGAACTCCTTTGTAGGGACTCCTGTGGGACTGGTTTTACCCTCACCTTCATTTGCTGTGACCAAGATCTACTAAAACTGGGCTGTGTTTTATGGCTTTGTCTTAGCTTCTCCACACCACAGTTTGATGTTAAACCTTTTGCTTTGTTAATCTGAAAAAAACCAAACTAAAACCCAACACCAGGCATTTTTTAACATTATTAATTGATGAAGATGTCAATGATGAAGATGTAATTTCATTATTGGTTGCTTTTTTGGAAAATTTAAAGCTTCATGAAATGTGATTCCATAAACTAAGCATGGGGAAAAGAGTAAACAAAAGGTAGAATTTACTAGAAGCTGGTTTTATGGGACAGAGTCAGGTTGTAGATTACCCTTTTCAGCCTTAAAAAGGAGTAACAGCTTTCGAGGGGGCAGGTCTCTCTTATCTAAGGGATCTTAGAAGTTTCTGGTGTGATGAACTCCAGGTACTGTGGAAAGGGATGGTCCTCTTTGCCTCTTTTTAAAGCAATGAGAAAATTAGCCAGCCTTTTTCTTCTCACACGTGGATTCACTGTATACATTCTTCTTTAAAGGCTGTGCGGTCTGAAGGATGGAGACCACAACAGGAATCTGCACGGCCAACTGGGAACCTGTTTCCTGTTGTTTATCTGGCAGAACTGACAAAATCAGTCTTCTCATCCTTCTTCATTAATTTCTCTCTCTATCCCATAACTGTATGTAGAATAATTAGTTAATGGGACTAATTCTGTTTTCATTTACACTAATGTCGTTATGTGTGATACCTGATGAGATCAATGAAATCAAATAAACCTGAAGAAACTGCTGAGGTCAGAATCACAGACAGTATTTGGAAACCAATAAATACAATCTTTCATCCAGGGTCTGGAGTCTTGTGTTTTTTTAATATTCCCTATGCATTCCTAGAGACCTCTTTTTTTTTTCCTCCAGGTGTGTGCAGCACGGCTCAATGTCATTATCTCAGTTTTGTCATTGCTCAATGACATTATTACGTTGTTCAACATCATTATTGCAGAAATGCAGCCAACTTCAAAAAGTGGGTGGGCAGTTATGATGCTTAACTGTACCACGACACTAACTTTGCCCAGAACAAAATGAAATATTTCTGCAACTATGGGATAATTTGAGAATGCAGGGATAGGACACAGTTTTGCAGCTATGGGTTGAAGCTTTCTAAGGTAAGGAAGAGACCAATAGTTTCACCTGTAGGAATTCTTTTGATCTAGATTTGCCCAATCATTTCAAACTAAATTTTTATATCTTTTCTGTTTTTTTGGTACGTCACTTTAATGTAAACTTTAATTAAAATGAAACCTAGTTTTCTTGTGTTTTAAAGTTAACATAATTCAAATAAATCCTCCATTTACTAATTTTTTTCTTGGACAAAGTGCATTTTTCTACAACTATTTTCAGTCTCAAGCATATTTTTAATTCTGGTATTGGCTTCACTTCTTCATATAATTTTTATCTCTTAAATTATTACAACTTTATTATTGTCATTACAGTAACGTGGTGACCAGAACTGAACACAAAACTCTGAACTCCCTGCCAGAACCTTATATAATAGGAGAACAATGGGTGAATGTTGTTAATTTTAAATGCAAAATTATAAATCAATTACAGTGATGGCAAAAGCCCTTCATGACATGCCACAATTTACTTTCAAAGACATTTAAACCTATTTCACATGCTGAACAATCTGTAATAAATTATGATTTTTTTTTTCCTCCTGAAATGAAGCTATAATTATGACAGTTGAATTCTTGTTCTGAGAAATAAGGTGGCATTTAATTCCTTGAGAACAAATGACACTTACAAAAGAACAGTTAATTATTCTCAGCTGCAAAAAAAAAAAGGAGGGGTTAGGGAGAGGAAAAAAATATGAAAGAGAATGTGGTAGCACTTTATGTGAAGTGTCTATTAATGAATCCTTAACGAAAGCTGTACTGCAATTGAACCTTGCTTGGTGTCCATGTGGTTGAGTGACAATCTTTGAGTCCAACCCTTCCCATAAAATCAAAACTGCATTCAGAGTAGGAGTACAATGGAGGGACGTATCTTCAGGAGATATTACATCTCTGTCGCCAAACCTCCAACGTGCAAAGAACAAAACGCAGAAAACCTCTGAGGCCAGTCAGATGGGCAAAACAAATGGCCTAAGTCAGCTCCGCAGTTTCGGGTTGCGTTGCAACGGTACCATGGTACGATTAGTCTCGATACTTCTTAATTTCCATGCTTACTAATGCAATAAGATGAATCATTTTGACTTGTGCTCATATTAGTAGGGCAGTAGAGAGGAATGCTAACCAGTCAGCTCCCTCACGCTACAGTCGCGTGGCCGCCTGCTTGACTCCTCTTGCATGCACGACTCCTGCCGTGCTCAGAGCGGATCCAGAGTTTCTTCCCTGAAAGTACTGATCATCCCAATTTCCTGCTGTAGCTTTGCAGCAACCAGTGCACAGCTGAATGTATTAGCACAGGTTGTGCTGCGTCTCACATTCTTAGTTCTCGCTGGTTGGTGAAGAGGTGCCAGTCTTCTTGATCTGCCTTCCTTCCTCGGGGAAGAGAGGCGTTTCAGGAGGGCCACACTAAGTGGAATACCCTCATCCTTCTTGGTTCAATTATGATTTGTCAGTTGGTTAATTTGGGGGCTCTCTGAAATGTAGTCGGAACAACACGGTTGCATGTAAAACAAGGCCTAATGCACTGAGTTACATTAATGTTAAATCAAAGATGATTGGATTAATTGCTGTTTCATTTTATCTTCTGTGCACGTGTGGTACTGGCAGAATTTCAGAGCTTTTAGAAAAATTAATTAAGAACTATGGGGAAATAATACAGGCAAAAAGACTTTTGTATCTGGTCTTTCTGCTAGCTATTATGTGGTATAGAGTCTAAAATTGGGAGATTACAATATATTTCTTAATATTTCTATTTTTTGTATTGCTCATAAAATGTAATTGAATTACAAGGAAAATTAATTGATCATACAGTGTGTGAGTTACTGGATATTATAACTGCCCATTATACCTTGAGGGGAAAGCACACTTTCCATAATACTTTCACCACAACAAAGCATACAAGAAAAAACAGTTAATTTCTAATGTGGGAAAAGGAGACACTGTTAAAAATGTAAAACTACAGAGTTTAAAATAATATTCACATATTTTTAATTTTGTCACCTTTATATTCAAATCTGGTTAAATCCCTTGGTAGAATGACATAATAGAACAGTGTTAGACCCATGTGGAAACTCACACTATTGGGTATTTTATTTTATTTGTCCACTCAGTTCTGATAGCAAACAGAAGATTTATTAATGCAATATAAAATATTCACTGGCAGGTAAAAGTAATTCTGTTAATGAACATGATTAGAACAGCAGCTGGAACAGAGAAATGCAGCGTTTGCAAGATCCGTGGAATTAATAGACCTTAAAATACTTGGGAAATCAATTAAAATGCATCCTCAAGATTACAAAAATGACTGTGCATGTGTTTAACTTGAAAACAAAAAAATAAAAGAATAAAATCCATACTTCCTCCGCAAGAACATTTCAAAGTGCCTTTTCCTGATCAGTAGCAGAGCTTGCCAAAAGATTTGGGGAACAGGTATTTTTCCATGGCTTTTAATTGGACAGGTACACTGCGAGTGAGAGCTTGAGGTAGCTGGAAGTTTGCACGTCTCCCTTGTCCTCCCTTAGGGCCTTCTCACACTGGCGATGTATTTTCTGTATTTATAAGATTATTTATATCTCTGGATGTGGGATGAATGCCCATTAAAGTTGCTTTGCTGCTCCTGCAGCCAGACTTGGTGACGGCTGGTTGCTCCCAGGCTGGGTGCTGAGGGTGGTGGCATGGCCGGATGGTGATGTCCCCGCCACCCTTAGCTCCATCCCACCTCCCCCAAGAGAGGAGAGCAGGGCAGATCAGTGATGGGACCAGATTTGTGGAGAACACGAGCTGTGTTCCTGTTAGGCTGCTGGTGATACCATTGCCCTGCAGCTGAGCTGTTGGGGCAACGTCCATGCCTGGGGACCACCAGCCTTCCCAATCGCACCAACGGGCAGGCAACCTTGGCACCAGAGGCTGGTTGGGAGGAGGTAAGATCTGCAAGAAACGCCAGATAGTACTGGTGCTTTGTACAGGAAATTTCCACTTCAGGTTTGGAATGTGAGACCGGCTCTTCGGCGAGCGAGCTCTGGGGTGCGTGGAGACGCGGTGGGCGCGTGGGGACGCGGTGGGCGTGTGTGCTCCCCTGGCCATGCAGCCATTTCAGGCACGGACTGGTGACCAGCTGAGCCTGCCGCTGCGCGCCGTTCAGCCAAAGGAAGTTGTGCTTTGAGAGGGCCACTCGGTTTCCCTCTGCTTCCCCGAGGCTGGCTGCCTCGCAAGGGTAGGAAACTTTTTCCCAGACAATCAAATGCAGTGGTTTTTTTTTTTTAAACTAAATGTAATAGCAGGTATTTTTTACTCTGTGGATTTTTAGTGCCATTTGGTCTTCTTGGGCTATATATTACTGTAGAGTTCTATCCCTGTGAAACAGGAAACTGGTCTGTGCTGGTCTTTCTCATGCAGTCAGTAAGGAAAAGTTATGGATGTGATTGTGCTTTCATTTATGGTTGTTAAGCCTTTTAGCCTTTCTTGGCTCATGCAGGAGTGAACTTAGTGCTCTGGAAAAGTGAGGATGCAAAGCAATATCCTCTGCTTGGTGATATTTCTGGTCCAGCACGAAAAGCAACATGCATCCCTGTGCCAACGTATGTACTTGTTTATCCAAAGATACCCTCCCTTGGGAAAAAAACAATGAAACAATATGCATTCCATTTTTCAATCACCTATGAACCTCGAAACATAATCACCTTCCCTTGAGACATGCTGCAGATTTTGTTGTCTTTTTTTTGTTGTTTTTTTACCTGAATATATCACTGATGATCTAAATGGGGCAAATCTAGTATGGATTTAAGATAATTCTCTGTTACGGCAATATTGGATGCCATCTTGTTTTATTCGCTAGAATTTAGATCTGCATTAGTGATGAAAGTGTTTGACACAGTACCACAGGTAACATAATTGAAGGCAAATGATCACAGAGGAATAAAGAACTGAAACTACCTAGAATGAATCTCACCATAAGCTATATGATGTATTCCTATCTACATAGACACTCCAATGAATAAGAACCACTCTGCTGTTTCATAATCCAGCCCATGCCAAACCAATACAAAGCACAATATGCAGAGAGTGTTTTGGGACAGTTGCAATGCATGTGAGCTGGTAGCGGTGTTTAAGTGGAAAGAGCATTTATGAAGTTGATTTGCAGCTGTCTTCTCTTTAAGAAAAATATGCTTACATATACTTCCAGAAGAGATGAAAATTCAAGGAAAGATCCAGGCCATGAACAACTAGTGCATGTCGGATTGTGAAGGCTTTTCTTCTCCAAATTTCTGGAGAAGAGCAATGAGACAAAGTTTATAAGTACAAGGAAAGCATTATACAAATCAGTGTTGTCTCAATCACCAAAGGAACACAAAGAGCTGCAGATAATTTTTAGCACATTTATCATCCAAGAAATTGAGCCTGAAAGAGATGTCTTCTTTTATAATGCATTCATTACTACCTGGTGATTGGTATGAGACAATACAGTATCTGCTTTATGGCAACAGCTAGAGTTAGGATTGTTTGCAGTGCAACAGGATCTGAAAGATGTAATGCCATCAAATAGTTTGCTTAAGAGAATTGAAGGTCTAGTACTTCAGGTGCCAAAAATGCAGTGTTCAAACATCATTTATTCTTCCAGGGAAAACTGTTTCAAATCAGCATCTTCATCCTTTTCTGTAAGAGATCCCAATTAAAGGCAATTGATACTTTTTTCTGTTTGGAAAAAAAATAATCCAAGTAATTTTATTCTTTTAATGCTTTTTACATACAGTGAATTTCTTATTTATGCAAACATGATGAAAAGGGGTTAGAGGGAGACAGAGTGTGCACCTCCTAATGAGTTTCACAATATATCGTGTATTTCCTATGTAAGTGAATGAGGGAAGTGAGATACACAGAAAGCCCAAGAGCTGCTGAAGTCCTCATACTCCTCCAAAGGGAAGATTTTCCATGAGATTTCTTTCCATTTATACTTTCTCTGCCAAAGAAGATGCAGAAGGGCAGAGCTGTAGTCAAACCATGAATAAAAGCCCCTGATTCAATGGGGAAGTAAGACCTGGTGAGCAGAGTACAAACCTCAATGGATCAGGCTAAAGCCCAGGCTACCCCCTTCCAGCACATACTACAGGGGATCTCCTCTTTCCCCTCGAACTTTCCCTAGGGTAAGAAGTCTTTAAGAATATCAGCTGAGAAGTGTCGCTGTCCGTATGAATCAACATTCAGTCTTAGAATCATGTAATCATAGAAACACAGAGTGATTCGGGTAGGAAGGGATCTCTGGAGGTCATCTATTCCAACGTCTCTCAGAGCAGGACTAATCAGCTCAGGTTGCTCAGGGCTGCATCCTCTCCAGTCTTGAATGCCTTCAAAGACGGAGGCTCACAGCCTCTCTGGGCAGCCCGGTCCAGTGTTTGTCCACCATTATGGTAAAAAAGAATAAATTCTCCTAATTTCGAATGAGAATTCCCCATGTTCCTGCTTGTGTCCCTTGCTGCTCATCCCATTATGGTGCACCTCCAAGAAGAGTCTGGCTCCCATCTTCTCTGTCCTCCAATACAGACAACAGTAAGGTCTCCCCTGAGCCATCTCTTACAAAAACTGCTCCTATCAAAAACCTCTTTCTCTTGGGAAGTGCATGACAACATTTTTCTAGGAACGAAGGTGGGATTTCTATCTGCTGCCTATAGTCTGTTCTCAATATCTATTCTGTACTGCTGTGAAAGAACTTAAAATCTTGTTTATAGCCATGGGCTACTTTTTAAAGCTGGTTTAAAAATGTTCTCTGCTACTGCCTGTTCAATCCAGGTTGATTTCTGAATGCTTCTGTTTAATGTAAGCCATGAGTATAGCATGTACATTACTGATTTTTCAGATTGGTGGTGGAAACAGAAAATATGAGGAAGAGTAATAATTTGGGGTTGAATGTAATATTTTACTTAACTGAAAAAGGCTTTGCTCATTTCATTTATGAGGGGAAGTATTAAAAACCCCAAAAAGATAAAAGAAGAAAAGAAGCAGTGATTGGTCTGATATAGCTCTGTTTGCTCAACCTCAATTTACTGTTGAAATTTTTAATGGAGAAGATGGCATCCTAGAATACTTCAACATTTCCCAGCTTTTAAACTGAAACTTCAACTGTATTTGTCACAAATGTATAACATATTTTGACTGACCCTACCTTGCATTTTTCAGCCAATAAGTCATTTGCCTGGAAGATTTCAGCTGACTTCATTCACAAGCTTTGGGGAAGCCCCAGCTCATGTGTCAACATCAGCACAAGGGTGCACGGCTCTTGGTCTCCGGAGGAACCGCACAGGAACTGTCTTTGGAGCCTGTTTTTGAGTTTTGTGCCAAGAAGGCAGCTCAGAATTTTTAGAAAAGTAGAAACACTGAAGGAAGGAATGATTTTAGAGTAGAGGTGCAACAATAGTGAATATTTGTAAATGATTCCGACAACATTCTTGGCATCTGGCTGGCAATTTCATGTAATCAGATTTCTCCTTTAGTTCCTGTTATGTTAATTTATTGGTTTGCGGATCTGAAAAATTGCAGCTCGCGCTGTGTTCAGCTTCCAGGTTCAGACTTATTGTTTTAAAAACTGCACTGTGCAATATGGAAATCTGGGCTTTTTACTGCAGGTTTTAACAATTGCAGTTAAATTATTTGGGGTGGAGGGAAAGGAATATCCTAGGATAACACCTGTTTTGATGCAATTAAAACCCTACAGCAGTGTATGGATAAAATACTTCTAGAAAACCTTGCTCTGTAGAGTTTAAAATGATTACAGGACCAAAGGGTTTGTAAGTAGTTAGTCCCCAGAAAATAGATCGGTAATGATGGAAACAGATTGATTTGAACTAAGTATTGCCCAGGTGCAATGGAAGGTGGATGATGGTGGCATTTAAAGACACAGAAGAGTAATTGGAGAGACAGGTGCTGCTTACACTGAAACTCGCCTGTTGTGGTGTTACACAAACTGAGGTACAACTGCCGCTGCAGTGCAGTGGCTGGATCAGGATCAATTAAGTTATTTTATTTTAAAAAATTATAAAATGTGTCACTGGTTCCTCTGTCCTTTCCTGCACTAGTGTCCCTTAGGAACTGTCTTTGTGAAAGTCATAAATTCAGAATAAATCAAATACAGCACAACTCTCCCCAAAGCAAACTAAGCCTCCCATTTATTTCTTTGCCAAGTGCTCTCCTGCAGCAAAAAGTGCAGTTATTAAATCTTTACAACCCAGCCTGATGTTCTCCTGCAGAGAACATGTGGGGGAAATGTAGGTCCTTGTTTACAGTGAGATTTTTTTCCCTTGTCTTCTGGGCTGGCTTGACATTCACTCTGGATCTGGCTTAAAGCAAATTATTGAGTACCCCAGGCTTGGACTATTGCATACCCTCTTTCTTTCCTCTCCCCACACTCCAGATATGTTGTGTCCTCTCTGTTTGCTCCCAAGCTTCAGTCCAGGTGGAGAGGGAGGAGTTTGAAGCACTGTGTTGGGAGGAGATTTGAAGCAAAGGATGGGGAAAAAGAGGAAGGTGGGGTGGGAACCCAGCAACGGGGGAGAGGGGAGGCGCCGGCAGCGCTCCGGGGTAGGAGAGGCTTTGGTGCGGCAGAGAGAGCTGCCCGCGCCGAGGCTCCGGGGTCAAGGGTACCTGAGCTCTGGACGGGGACCTCAGCTCTGGGCGGTGCCAGGACACCCCTCCTGAAGGGCTGTTTCATTCCCGGTTGCTGTGCCGTCCCGCTTGCATCCTCGCTGGGGCCCCCGTCCTCCCCCTCCGCCCCACCTGGGTGCGGGCACCGCAAGGATGCGCTCCCTGAACACACAACTCTGCTGCACAGTGCCTTGGACCTGCCTGCTTCTGGCCTTCCCGAAGCATTTCTTCACAGGGTGCAGCCCCCTCTTGCCAGAAACTTTGAGAAATCTATGCAAAAATAGCCATGCAGTTTCTGCACTCTCTCAAGTCCTACCTGTAGCCAGGTACGCCTCTTGCCACTCGCTGTTTATTTCCATAGAGAACCGTGTTAGAAGTTGCTTACTGATTTAATCTTGGAAATTAGTTCAAGAGCTTTACGAAACCACTAATACCACTATGTTCTCCAGCCCTTCATACTGTAGTGAATTACTGTAATAAATGTGAAGATTTTGGTTAATATAATACCAACAGAGTAGCCAAAGAAAGAGTAGAAACCAACTAACAGGAAAGAAAATGCCCTCCAGAAAAGCCCCAGCAACCCCTACTTGGATGAAATTTTGCTCCAACCATACATGGGAAGTGTCTAATCTTCGTATTAAACCCAACCGCTGCCAACAGCCTGTTGTACGCATTGACAGTGCAGAAGAAGATGGGAGAAACACGCACCGAGAGCTACCTGCTCCTCAGTTTAATTTTGGCTCATTTCATGATTCGTTTGCCCTGATCCCAGCTGTTCACGTGGCTTTGTTATACTCCAGTTGCCTTAACAGTGGGTAAAGGCAAGATTAAGATATTGTCTCTCCAGTTATAAAAATCCTGGGTAGAAGAACAGGTAACAACTCTGCTGTTAGGTGGGGTGGAGGGGTCACTGACTAGATTAAGACGGAGTGAGCTAAATTTATTATCTGTGATAATACTGAATTGGTTTTGCTGGAGTTAGGGCAGGGATTGTTTTGCCCTGGTATGTGTTGTTTCCTCCTACCTTTAATGAACTAGTCAGGGTTTAATCCAATTACTGATGACATTGGAGAAAACAGCAGCAGAAGTGGGCTGGATGGAAGAAATGTATTAACACAGAAATATCTCATCTTTCCCCAAAGAAGCAGGGTGAGAACAAATCCTGGGAATTGTCAAGTGCCTCTTATTTTGGTTCCTTGTGTAATTTAGGGTTAATTGGTTCATTTGTGATCATTTAATTGATAAAAACACAGTAAGCAAAAGAGCTGGTTGGAGTTCTGAATGGGAATTGAAAGCAAATTTTTTTCTAGCCAGTTTACATAGGGCTTTAAAATAATGACAGAAAAAATGAAGTTTGGGTTTAAAGAGGTGTCAGTTATGAGACATGTTTGCAGGACTCCTATGAACTAAAGAGAACAGTGTTTCCCAGAGCCACCAACAAATTTGCCTCCAAGGGCTTCAAGAATGATTTTTTTAAAAGGAGAAGCATTGCTGCATTTACCTTGCTCATTCTATTAATATGAACCATTTCTAGTTATTGTATTATTTCCAATGATTTTTATCTTATTTGCAAATCTAACATATGCACACAATGTCAAGTGAATGGTGCCTAAACCACTTACTGCCCTGGCGCGTTCAGGATTTTTCTCGCCCTACTTGTGGGTTGTCTGGTGGGACTGATGGTTTGTGCTCCTACTCCTTGCCCCAGTGATTCCCACTTCACAGCCTTCAGGGTAGCCACAAGAATGAAAGGTTAGAGTAGTTGCACAAATATGCACAATTTCCTTGCAAAATGCATGTGTACAAGTTTCCCAGTTTCTTTCCCTTGTGGGGATATCCCTGAGCCAAGAGGAGCACAAATGCTGACAAAAAATGAGAGCTCAGCTATTTACCAGAGTGCTGCTGGGGTTAACACCGCTTTGCTCACCCTGGTCCCCTCAGTGTTCCTTTTAGCAGCATGGTTTAAACAGTGATTTATTCCCTAATATGACTGTTCCCAACAGTCCTAATTGCTTAAGAGATGCAGATTTCTTACGCCTGTGACCCACTTGAGCACCCTTTGAAGTAGGTTAGTCCCATGTGGGTAGCTCTGAAGAAAATAAATCCCAGACCAGGTCTGGGGAAGGTGTTTCGCCCCCATGTCATGGGCAATGGTCTGACTGTCATATCTAGAATTCACTGCTGTGACTTTTGGCAGTTTCAATTTAATTCATAGGTGATAATGAGGCTGGTTCAGGCCCGCGGATGAAGTCTTTCCGTGGCTGTGCTGCCTCTTTTAGACAGGTGGTAAAAAATGCACTTTGTAGTTATGACCGATGTCTGTTCAGTTACTATATTTAAAGTCTAATAGACTCATAGAAATACTGTCTTAGCCAGCAGGATTTAACTTCATTAGTTTTGAAACAGGAGAGAAATGTTAGCCACTGTGCAAGTCTTTGATTATGCTCTGGGGAATTTCCTAGGGTTAAATTAACCACAGGGGAACTCTACTCTTGCTCTTTGAATGCCAGTGAAACATATTGAGAAATACAGGGGAAAAAGTAATTATAAAACTGAAATGTAAAAACTATAAAGTTCATCTTATGTATAATCCCTAGTGCACAGTAAGTTCTGTACATTTGCACCATTTAATGCTGATTATACCGTTTATTTTATATTTTGTTTTTGCTTTATAAAAAACAGTCACACCACCGGCAATAGGATTTGACCATAAAGGGAGTTTCAGAAAACTACCATTTCACCAGACTCAGTTGAAATTCAGGAGAGAGATAATTTAGCCACTAACTGTCCTGCCTTATCCACAGCGCCATTTAAGAATTACTCTCCAGAATCGCTTTCATCCCCCAGCTGCTGACAATTTAGCAGTGCTGCTCGCCTTTAATTAATCTCTTTGAATCTACATGTAGAAGGTCAGTGTCAATGACTACGGCAGAATGAGTGTAAATTTTTGTCCAAAAAATGCATTTCAGAAGATGCCATGTCACTGGAATCAAATGTCTTTTTTGACAGTTTTTTATTTTATACTTGGAAAATATGAAATGAAATATTGTGTCTAATTTCATATACCAACAAATATTTCAGTAATTTAGTTTCTAAAAAAAAAATTAACCAGTATTCATTTTCTTTTCATCTTCTGATTTTCTTTTTATCTCTTCATCCCACTCATTTCAAATGGAAAATGAAGGGTGGAGGGCAGAAGTATGGAGTTAACACATGTAAAAGTGAAGAAATCTTTCCTTCCTCACAGAAGAGTTAGAAAAAATGGAAGAAAGCCTATGAATTTATGTTTTCTTCCATTCAACACTCTTAAAAGTGTTCCCCTTTTTGTACTGAAAAACAAGTTGAGGAAAATATAAAAATCCACACTTATAAAATTAGTATTTTTGCATTGCCAAAATCCAACCTCACATCAATTTATTAGCTTTTGAAAAAATGAAAAATAAAGACTTTTTTTTCAAAAAAATTGCCAAAATAAGATAGAAATGGTAAAAGTTTTCCTTTATTTTTTCCATTTTCTTAATGAGCATGTAAACTAGAGTTTCTGTGCAACAGGTGCAGAGCCTGAGGAGGAACTGGATTCTATATGAGACTGAGAAAGTAACAGGTAAAAATGCATTTCTTCTCAAATTGCATATATTACTTAATATAAAAACATCTACCTAATATGTAGACTGCTCCTCTTCTTTTTTGCTCTGTTGTAGAGATACTTACTACAGTCTTTACTACCTTTTCTCCTGCCTGATCTTATGCTAAAATTTTAAGCAAACGGTCCATATATCTTCTCACAAGACACGTGTGAAAACCACAACTTTATAAAATGTACCCGTGTGTAGATCCTGTCCAAGAAATGTGGTATGTGCTTAGACACTCAATGCTAGCTGGATGCAGACTCTACCCTGTAAAAGCAGGACAGGCTTCACATGGCAAAATCTAATAAAAAGAAAAAATAAAAATAAATAATATTTTTATTTTAAAATAAATAATATTTTCTAATAGAAAAGCTCAACATGAATGACCAACCTATTCTCTGTTGGTACTAGAGGGGTATGTCCATAATGATGCAGATTAATGTCACTTAGGTACGGAGAGAGCATGGGTCTAAAGATTTCTCATCTGTGCTATTTAAGCATGTTGGGCTAGTGGCATGCATCCTTCACTTATTTACCCCTCTGCATTTTCGCAGCTTCTCTAATTCCTTGTGATCTGTGCCCTTTTTGCACAGAATTCACTCTGCACTTTTAGCTTTTACTTATCGTAAATGCTTATCCATTTACGACTGCCAAAAAGATGGTATTTCACCATTTTCCAGACTACAGGATATATGGAAGTTGGCTGCCATTTTCTGTCGTTGGGGTAATAGGAGATGCTTCTGGCAGTCTTCATCTGCACCTACACTCCTATTTCAGTACAATATCCTTTTAGCAGCATGCAGGCTTCAGACTAGACTTGGCAAACCTATTTTCTGAGAAAAGGCTAAACCACAATACCAAATGAGAAAAGGAGCATGGCAATACATTTTTCAAGACCGATTTGGATGGTCTGGGGTAGCTTATGACTTCATTGTCATTATTTCAACCTCACGCAGCCCTCTAAGGTAGGATGTACAATATTGCTCCTATTCTAGAGATGGAAAAACAATTAGTTGATTTAATTCAGTCCTAAAGAAGAATGATTCGACACTTGAGCTTCAAACCAGAACTTCATTATTCCTGGCTTTACAATGAGTCTGTAGCTCCAGCTCAAATAACACATCTTTCCC